>NW_024537467.1:0-226451 GCF_016647745.1 Suillus plorans | reverse complement strand
CTTGCTTGCAACATTAGTAAACAAGATGAAGATAGGTAGATGCACCCCAGTGCAAAAATCTCACAGGGTGGAAGCAAGGGCAGCAAAGGTAGGAAGACTTGGGTCAAGGTCCCACTTGCAAGCACGAGGCGACATGCCTACAGGTCCATGCCTAACTCTCCCCCAGAATCACCAACAATTCAGCCTGTTGAGGCACCACCTCCTTGGGAAGACTTTCCTGACAATACTTATGAGCAGGACCAAGGCTCCTTTGAGCCTTTGCAACTCCCAAAAACCATGGCAAGTTCATGTACAATGTTGGAGTGTCATTTAAACTATGGCTAAGCATTCAAAATACAGAGTCAAAATGACTACCTCAGGCAATGGCTGCCAAGGCAGGAATCATATCTACATCACCTCCTTGATCGAGAAGCTCCACCAGAAGACAGGAGATGCATCATCTGCGAACAGGATGGGGTGTACAAATGTCAAGATTGTCTTGGCGAGCCACTCTATTGCACGGGCTGTTGCAGGAGTCAACATCGTAGCAATCCTTTCCACTGGATCAGTCAATGGAATGGGCGATTCTTTGAGCGGAGTTGTCTCGCTCATGTGGGACTCATTATACACTTGGCCATGATGGCAAACAATGTCCGGAGGTCACTGATCGGTGAATTTGTTTGAAGAAGATGAACCTGAAGACCTGCTCGAGCCTGAAGATCTGCCATTTGTGTCCGGACCCGAGTTCCAGCCAAAGGAAAACACCATGGTCATTGTAGACAAGTCCGGAGTTCATCGCCTGGAGATTCGATGTTGTGAATGTCCGAATGCCATGAGTCCGGACATTCAAATGTTTCGACACAGATTTTTCCCTGCATCTTTCAACAGGCCAAAGACTGTGTTCACCTTCAGAGTGCTCAATGATTTTCTACTGGACAGCCTTGAATGCGGCACCTCGGCGATGAACTATTACAGCAAGCTCCGGCGAATGACCTCCAGCATGTTTCCACACCTTGTTCCGGTAATGCCTTACCCTCTTCATCTACTGGACATCATATTGACAAAGCACATTGCAAGGACCGATACAGAGAGCTCATGAGGGTCGCTCGACAGTGGAGGCAGTTGAAGACAATGAAATGGCATGGCTTTGGCCATCGTTCTGATAACCCGAGCACAGGAGAACTCGCATTATTTTGCCCGGCGTGTCCTCAGCCAGGGATTAATGTGCTGTTGTCAGAGGATGAATTGCTTGATGAGTGAGTCCTATTCTCAACCAATGTGGCCTCCATAATAATACTAGCGATCCAAGCTGGAAATACACCCGGTCATTTGTGATGGATGGAAATTTCAAAGCCGAACATCTGCATCCCATTAAGCCATTCGATGAAGTTTGGCTTTCCGATGGGCTTGGATTCATGGTAGGAAAGGACAGGTATAAAATGCATCTGGCAGAGGCTGCTGACATGGTGGAAAAATCAAGCTGCAACAACCACCGGGCAGTAAATCAAGCTAATGCTGCTCGGCACAAGCTGGAGTCCACCGGTATCGGGGGAGTTGCCTGTGCCAGACACGGTTGCTTTGTCCCTCACTCCATGGTGGATTTTCAGAAAGGCGAAAGGCAAGCCACATCCACCATTCCTCATTCACGAGTTAACCATGGGTCACTTGCAGACAAATGAACATGGACTACGCCCTTGCGAGGCTTCCCGGCACAACATGGAAGGCATCACCAGGGCTGTCACCTTCTATGATATTAATTGTCAATACAACAAACACTTTCGGGTTCGGGTGGATCGAAGTCGATTTCTAGACATGGCACCACAACTAACCATCATTCCCGGAATTGGGTTGTGTTACAATAACATGTAACCGAGAACCCCTCCTACGGAGGTCATCATGACCTTAGCCCCTATCCCACCATATGCACCGTCTTGGAAGACTTACCGACTCAACGGAGACTCGTAGAGATGCCTAGAATGGCCTGGATGCCGTTAGATGACCTAGACCAGCCTAGGCAACATCTGGACGGACCTTGATGATCCTCGACCCGGATCATGAGGAAGCTCTGCCTCATGGTCAGAAGACAAGCCGCATGCCTCAGCATGCGCAGTTAGACTCAAAGGCATGCTACGCCTTGAGGACAGATAAGAGAGGCATGGTAAGCCTCATGTATAGATAATCGACCACATGGCATCAGATAAGATGCCCTTGTATAGACACACTTACAGCTACCTACCGAACGTAGTATTGGTCTGTGCACACGGACGACAGTATATAGAGCAGACAGAATCATGTATATTCCCTACTTGATTCTACTAGGTTTTCATCAGAACTTCCTCTGTGTGATCATCCCAATCACTCAGTCTAAGCCGCACCTTAAGGAAAGCCGACGCTACCTTAAGTGGAACCCCCGAACCTCTCATTCGAGAGAAGATCCCCGTCTCTCCAATAGCGAGCCCGCTATCAGATTAGGCAATCCGCCTAGGGAGAGCTCGAACTATCCTAGTCCGTAACAGGTTGTGGCACATTCATGGCCATCAGGACAGCTGCTATGTCCGACATGCTTCTAACTTTATTGAAGGCATTGGTCGGATCGATGGAGAGATCATGGAGACGCTATGGGCACGGCTCAATCTGATTTCCCCTGCTGCTCGGGGAATGTCATCTCCCCACCGAAAGGAATGCCTTGATTATCAGATGAATGACTCCAATTTCTGCAAGATGATTCGCATGAAAAGGACTCTATGCCGGAAATACAAGCTGGCGAGGAATGGCATCTCGGAAAGTGGAAAGGCATTCGACAGACTCGATGAAGCAGCACCCTCACATTTGAAGACAGAATGGTTAGCCAGGGAGAGGATAGCTCAGTCAAGCAGATTGAATGATCCTGCGGCGATGGATGAATATGAGATCAATATAAAAAAGGGTACGTTGAGTTCCATTGTCTCCATCGAGGTCGGAATTAATATTGCACTCAGCACCAAGCAAAAAGGAGATCGAGCTTAGATTATTAGAGGAGGGTAACGCCCGCAATGCAGCACCCTCTCGCAGATCTGTGGCGACGTGGATATCAACAGGGTTAGCAATTGAAGAGGCTCAGATTGCATTGCTCATCGAGGTCTGAAGGATCGGAAGAAGATCCACTGAGACACAGAGATTAGACATTGCCCGTCAACGCGATCGGCTCCAAGGCCAGATAGATGGATTTGCTCGGTCTGCTCTAACACATCTCGGGGAGGGATTTGATGCAGATGATGAACCTGAGGACTTGAACGTAGACATTCTAGATGATCTCGATGATGACCCGGCGGATTTCACAGAGACATCTCATACATGGACAAACTCTCCCGAGCTCACTGTAATCCCGTTGCCATCAAACCTGGGTGTTGATAGATGCAGACGATGCATGGCAGAGGATCTGATTCCCCTGGAGATGTCTCTTCGTGAAGGGCAGGCCAATGATGCCCTTCACAATCTCCGCATTTACCTTTGCAACAAGGCCATCCTGTTCCGAACAACCGTTCGGCAGGCCAAATCCCAGGCCCTGAAAACTCGAGCTTGGTCCCAGGTGACGTCGGTGCAGCAGGCAGTCTCCCTCCATGCCAGCATATATACAAAGACCAGGAAGCAAATGATGAAACTTGAGCCGGGGCAAGACCAGCTTCAGAAATACAAACCCCTGCTTCGCGAGCAACTCAAAATCAGCACTGCAGTGGGTGACCCAAATGCCCGAGGTCAACGAAATGAATCTTTGGCTTGGTTTTGGTCTGTTGAAGTCGACCTCAGGGGTCCCGATCAATCGTGGAATGAGGAATGTGAGTTCCTGCTTGCATGTCATATCCCACGGTTACCTGACTGGACCCATGCCAAGTTTACCAAGTCCATTGGCTGCGGGCAAAGGCACTACGAGATCGATGGAGGGAAGAAATGATATTGGTCAAATTGGAGATGGATTGGACATGTAAGTTCTTTTTGTGGAAAGCAACCCAATGGGGCGACCACATGCAGGAATCATTGGAGAACCGCCTTCCGAGTCACGGATGCTATGCCGGAAGGCAATTGCGAATGTATTCATTGCTCGCACAGGATGCGCAGGCAGCTTTTCAAGACCTACAAAATGTGTTGATAGAGGCTGGAGATGAATGAACATTGTTTTCTCATGAAGTCCCTTTTTCCACATACATAATTGAGGCCCGGGAATTGTCCGGGTCAGCCCATGTCGGAGTTTGAATTTCGTATCCATCCATCAGTGATTCTTATCTTCACATCTTCACCATCTTTCACTTGCATTGCCAGCACCATAGTCCTGTATTAGCCATGCCTGCAACTCCTGCATCCACTTCTGGCACTCTGAATGCCGGAAGCCATTACCGACCCCTGAAGCTGAGCCTTGGAACTATTTCCTGCACATTGGCAATGGCTGGATCGCGGGTCTGTGCATGCATCTCTCAATATCAGACGGAAGCTGCCAACAATGGTCTATCTTCTGACCGGATAAAGTATTTTAAAGCTGGGCTGCAATGGGAGATGAATGTATGTTACCACTGCCCTGATGACTTTGTTGGTCAATGCTAAAAATTTGAGCAGACTTTTGTCACACCACTCCTGCAGTACTCAGCTTCACAGAATATCGTGTCGGTTCTTCCGGTCCCTGTCGCTTATATCCTTAAGTTGTATCCCATGCTAACCTGGAACACGGTTCCGGACGACGTCTTTTCATTCCACCTCCTTTCATTTGATGATGAGGCAATTGCAGGACATCCGTCCCGGATTGTGTTTGCATATACATGTCCATGGTGGATGGGAAACACCACAATCCCGGATCAACCATGGCAGTGGGATGAAATAATGGCTTCCTGCGTCTCTCACTACCAGTATTGGGCGGTAAGATGTTAGCTGAATTGCCTTGATTGATGACTTATCTGTTCTAGCTTAATGTTGAGGATGATGCTTTGGTTCTTCCAGAGAAGTTGAGAAACACTTCGACTCCACCACTTATGGGACTGAGGTGGATTAAAGAACACATGGAAGCATTGATGGAGGAGCAAGATGAGGGCATCAAAGCCAAGATGGCAGAGGTGAAGATGTACACTGACATGTTAGAGAAATTGAGGAAAGGCAAAGGAGTGTAGTCCCATTCAGTGTTCATTGTATACAAGATGTAAAATATTCTATGCATTCAAAAATCTTGCACCCGAGTCCCGGAAGCCCAGGTCCCGAGTCCCGAATTTCGGAGTTCGGGGTTCGGCGACCCGGAGCTCGGCAACTGTGTTGGGTGTCAGGGTATCCGGAGCATTGGAGATAGCATGTGTCAGTATTTTGCGTTTCATGGTTCATGTTTGGCTGACACATGCGATCTCCAATGCTCCGGATACCCTGACACCCAACACAGTTGCCGAGCTCCGGGTCACCGAACCCCGAACTCCGAAATTCGGGACTCGGGACTCGGGTTTCGGGACTCGGGACCTGGGTTTCGGGACTCGGGACTCGGAGCTCGTGACCTGGGACTCGACAGTGTTCTGAATACCGAGTCCCTGATGCCCGATTCTATAATCACGAAAGATTCCATAATCACGAAAGATGAACCATGAAACGCAGAATACTGACACATGCTATCTCCAATGCTCCGGATACCCTGACACCCAACACAGTTGCCGAGCTCCGGGTCACCGAGTCCCGAAGCCCGAGTCCCGAGTCCCGAATTTCGGAGTTCGGGGTTCGGTGACCCGGAGCTCGGCAACTGTGTTGGGTGTCAGGGTATCCGGAGCATTGGAGATAGCATGTGTCAGTATTTTGCGTTTCATGGTTCATGTTTGGCTGACACATGCGATCTCCAATGCTCCGGATACCCTGACACCCAACAGTTGCCGAGCTCCGGGTCACCGAACCCCGAACTCCGAAATTCGGGACTCGGGACTCGGGTTTCGGGACTCGGGACTCGGAGTTCGTGACCTGGGACTCGACAGTGTTCTGAATACCGAGTCCCTGACGCCCGATTCTATAATCACGAAAGATTCCATAATCACGAAAGATGAACCATGAAACGCAGAATACTGACACATGCTATCTCCAATGCTCCGGATACCCTGACACCCAACACAGTTGCCGAGCTCCGGGTCACCGAGTCCTGAAGCCCGAGTCCCGAGTCCCGAATTTCGGAGTTCGGGGTTCGGTGACCCGGAGCTCAGCAACTGTGTTGGGTGTCAGGGTATCCGGAGCATTGGAGATCGCATGTGTCAGCCAAACATGAACCATGAAACGCAAAATACTGACACATGCTATCTCCAATGCTCCGCATACCCTGACACCCAACACAGTTGCTGAGCTCCGGGTCACCGAACCCCGAACTCCGAAATTCGGGACTCGGGACCTGGGCTTCCGGGACTCGGTATTCAGAACAGTGTCGAGTCCCGAGTTCACAATGTCGGGGTTCAGGGTTTTGTCAAATGTGTACGGCAATAACAAATGTTAATTTGAGCATATTGATACATCTTCCCCCAGTCTCAAATATCAAGTGCTGAGGTCCGGGTGTCGGGACTCAGTACCCCGGCACTCGGGACTCCCATATGTCAAGTCCCGAGTTCCGATTATCGAATACCGAGGCTCGCATCCAAATTATTCAGTCCCATATATCACTTCGCAAATGCTCACAATTGAGTATTGAGGTCCAGATAACTATTGGTACATGGTATTCATTTGTTGGAATGTATATAGGTCACAATGCATGCTCTTTGTTTGATCTTTCACACACTGTATGGACCATCCACACTAGCCCATC
Source organism: Suillus plorans (assembly GCF_016647745.1). Lineage (NCBI taxonomy): Eukaryota > Fungi > Basidiomycota > Agaricomycetes > Boletales > Suillaceae > Suillus > Suillus plorans. The sequence goes on along the minus strand of NW_024537467.1, from coordinate 219,694 downwards.
CACATGATGGAACACCAGCGTAAATGTGAACAGAATCCCTCATATACCATGCCCAAGCAATCCGATCCCCTTCCACATCATAAACTCCATGTCTCACAATCCTTCCGGAAAACGCAATCATACAGCCGGAATTGTACTTGAACTCCAGCTGAAGGCTTGGCATTGTCATCCGAGCATTAGAATAGTTCCCCACGGTGGTGAGAATGTCGAAGCATTCAGCAATGGACAAATGGTCTCGATGATTTGGGGTTTCCCGATTGGAAATGATGGAGAGGGTGTTAAACACCGATGCCCAGTACTGCAGGGCCTCCGGCATCTGTGGCAGATCCTTGCTTACTGCTATATGTCCGAGGTTTGACAAGGTTCGCAACCCTGCCCAGTACTGCTCAGGATGCATGACTCTGAGTGCTGCGGACGCGATGGCTGCTGGCCTTGAAATGGCTTTGAGGATATTCTCGCAGGAAGGTCCCTTCAATGATGCAGATACCTCCGGATCAGACACATTCTTTGGGATTGGTGAGTATGACTGCCGGAATCACCATCTCATCAGATCCTACCTCGTGTCCCTGTTGAAACCATGCCGGAGATAAATTGATGCATCCGGGAGTTGCCCCAACATCTTCCGAGCCCCGGTTGAACCACTTTTGATTAGTTCGCCAATTGCCATCAGCCCTTACACTTTTTTCGAGGCTTGGAGCGAGCAAATTGGTGGCTTCCCTGATTTCCTTCTGTAGGTTCCATTTGATATTCAATATCCATTGAGTAACAATGTATATTACACACCTGGGTGGTGTCGGTCAGGGCGTCTGGGAGGTACCATGCGATGATGGCACCGGATGCATCGAGAATTGTGGCAGGTTCGTCGACCAACCTTTTGCCTTCATGGCCAGGAGGACACCTCTCAAGCAACCTAGCCTCTCTCTGTTCATTATGCCCGGTGTCCTTCGGGGAGATCAATTTGCTATATCTTGCAATATCCACCTGCATCTGAACTGTCATGCAGGAATTTGAATGATAAAACGAATTTTCCGAATCTGCAGGAAGACCCACTGGGATTTTTATATGCCTTTATGAGTACATCAGCCAAGCGATCGCACGCCATCACCAGATCAGTGTCTAGGTTGGGGGAAGGTATGACTGGGCCTCCTCCAGTCTTCTCTGCCTTGAATTTCTGTTCGGTATATTCCCCTGCTTCATAAGTCACAGTCAGGGCCCAAGTGCGCCAGATGTTTATACTATCAGGAGTGGAAGGGGAAGAACCGTTCATGCTGGATGTTAATCTTGGGAAATCAGACACTGAATGCTGAATGTCCGGACTTTGGTGTTAAAGGGGGTGGAGATAGAGAGGATCAGATAAGGGAGCCTGAGATAATTTTGGCTGTCAAAGATGTATTATTATCCATTGCTCAATGAAATACTACCTGATTGGAAGTGTGCTGGTCATCAGATATTCATTTGTCGACTCCCGGGTCCCGGAACTCGGAAGTCGGTACGGTTGACCCAAATTTGGGTGGTCGGAACTTGGCTTCTTGTAGGGAAACACAAGCCTCGCACCCCGGATTCCAAATTCTGCAAGACAACCTGTGCACCATCAAAGGCCATGTCAGGAGATCACCTGCTGCTCCGGGAACTCGGTAACTTTGATTTATTACCTCCTCTGAGTACGGTTGACTCACATTTTGGTGGTCGGAACTTGGCTTCTCGTAGGGCAACACAAGCTTCGCACCCCGGATTCCACATTCTGCAAGACAACCTACGCACCATCAAAGGCCATGTCAAGAGAGCACCTGCTGCTCTCTTCAGAAACATCTCAACTTCGGTTGGCCATTTAACACGGAAAGTATTAACTAAATTATGTGTTGAGTTCCGGGTCCCGGAACTCGGAGCTCGGTACAGTTGACTCAAATTCTGGTGGTCGGAACTTGGCTTCTCGTAGGGCAACACAAGCTTCGCACCCCGGATTCCACATTCTGCAAGACAACCTGTGCACCATCAAAGGCCATGTCAGGAGATCACCTGCTGCTCCGGGAACTTGGTAACTTTGATTTATTACCTCCTCTGATTTGGTTGATGTACAACTACCTCAGCTCCATCATGTCTACAATTATGATACACATGGGCCCACCCATCTATATTTTATACCACCCTCGGCCCACCCGTCTAATACAACATCCCATACAACACCCTCGGCCCACCCATCTAATTAATATGCGTCTGGGCCCACCCGTCTAATACAATATTTTATAATACCCTCAGCCCACCCGTCTAATTTAATATGTGTCTGGGCCCACCCGTGAATGTGATAACAAGTACCTACCCATCTATCTCATACACATCTACCTTAATACACCCATCTGCATAATATCCAACTACCTCGGCCCACCCGTCTACCTAATATTCATGTACATCGGCCCACTCATCTACTCTATATATTCCCTGCATGGGCCCACCCGTCTCCATTGGGAATAATTTGCCTCCCGGCCCATCCGTCATAGTTGAGGATATTTTTATCATGGGCCCATGGTCCGCTGGCCCGTATCATACGGGATATTATGCATGTCCGTTCCCTCGTATTATACGGAGATAGGTCACTGTAATATGTGACGATACCCGGGCCTCAGGCGCCCTGATGATAAAACACAGAAGAGAAAGCCTGGAAGATGCCGGCTTAGTAAGCGGTCTGGACTGCATATGACGACATAGGTCTAGAAGACCTATTTATGTTATCAAGATAGAAGGCAAGCCTCGTGTTGCCTCATGTACCGATAGAAGGACACCTTGTGGTCCTATCTTAAGATAGAAGCCTGCCTCATGCATGGTATCTCTGACTCGATAGATAAGCAGATTAGAACCCAGCTTCAAGCTGAGCTTAGATACGATAGAGTAGCCTTATATAAGGACGAGGATTAAAGTAGATGCTCCTTACTTTAATCTTACTTGGTTCTCCCTTGAACTCGCTGTCTTGCTAAAGCTACCTGCTTGACATAGCCCCCGCTATCATCGCTACGTAACCCCTTGCTCATCGACGAGCTTCATACACTCGTCAACCAGCAAGCTACGCCAGCGTACGCAACCTTTGGTTGTCTCCAGAGGCCGACGACTCTCAGCACTTGGTACTACTGTCGTAGTTGTCGCTGTTAGAACCATCCAAGTTGCACACGACTGCTTTGTCGTAACACGTTGATCGGTTTGATGACCTACTACCATGAGGCTGTCATCCACACAAATGAGCTTTTGGGCTCTCTTGTCAAGGCAGAGAACAAGATTCAAACTCGTGTCAAGATCGGCTTAAACAGTAAGATGCCATCCTGTTTCCCTCCTGTTGTCTTCTACACACCGAAGGAGCTTGGTGGTCTTGGAATGCTTTCGATGGGTCACGTTCTTATCCCGCAGAGTGACTTGCGATGGTCCAAGCAAACTGACGTTGGAGGTTCGTTCACTCTCTTCTTTGATAATCATCTTCTGGCTTACAATTCGTTTGATCAGTGACGCATTTCCATGCTGGTATGACCCACGAGGAGGACCAGTTGATTCCGAACTTGTACAGATATCTTCAGCCATGGGAGGCAGAATTTTTGGATTCGGCTCGTGTTTGGTCCGAATACTCCATGAAGCGGAAGGAGGCCAATGCCCAGAATCGGCGCCTCACCCTTGAAGATCTTGAAGATAGCTGGGACCGTGGTATTCCTCATATCAACACCCTCTTCCAAAAGGATCGCCATACATTGGCATATGACCGAGGTTGGCGTGGGCGGTGTTGAGGGTATCTTGGAGCACACGCTCTTCAAAGGAACTTATTTCCCTACCTGGGAGGGTCTCTTCTGGGAGAAAGCGTCTGGATTCAAAGAGTCTATGCGATACAAGAAACTCACCAACGCCCAGAGGTCAGGTCTTAACCAGATCCCTAACCGTCGATTCACGCTTTGGTGGAGTCCGACCATCAACCGCGCCAACGTCTATGTCGGTTTCCAGGTCCAGCTTGATCTGACGGGTATTTTCATGCACGGCAAGATTCCCACCCTCAAGATCTCACTGATTCAGATCTTCCGTGCGCACTTGTGGCAGAAGATTCACGAAAGTGTAGTCATGGACTTGTGTCAGGTCTTTGATCAGGAGCTAGAGCCTCTCCAGATCGAGACAGTACAGAAGGAGACTATTCACCCTCGTAAGAGTTACAAGATGAATTCATCTTGCGCCGATATCTTGATGTTCTCAGCCTACAAATGGAATATCTCTCGGCCTTCATTGGTCATAGATGTTGGTCACTTTCAATACCCCATTGGACTTTGATCTGATCTCTCCGTTTTTTTAGAACAAGGACGTTTTGGATGGCACGACCAGCAACAAGTATTGGATTGACGTTCAGCTTCGGTGGGGTGACTTCGACACCCATGATATCGAGCGGTGTACTCGTGCCAAGTTCTTGGACTACGTGTCCGACTCCATGAGTATCTACCCCTCACCAACTGGTGTTATGATCAGCATAGATCTAGCCTATAACCTGTGGTCTGCGTACAGCAACTGGTTCCCCGGTATGAAGCCTCTGATTCAGCAAGCCATGGCCAAGATCATGAAGGCCAATCCGGCATGCCACGTCTTGCGCGAGCGTATTCGCAAGGGTCTCCAGTTGTACTCTTCTGAGCCCACGGAGCCTTATCTCAACAGCCAGAACTATTCGGAATTATTTTCGAACCAGATCATTTGGTTCGTCGACGACACTAATGTGTATCGTGTCACTATCCACAAGACGTTCGAAGGTAACTTGACGACTAAACCAATTAACGGCGCCATCTTTATCTTCAACCCATGTTCTGGACAGTTGTTCCTGAAGATCATCCACACCAGTGTCTGGGCTGGCCAAAAGCGTCTCGGTCAACTCGCAAAGTGGAAGACTGCCGAAGAAGTGGCTGCATTGGTTCGTTCACTGCCTGTTGAAGAACAGCCGAAGCAGGTCATTGTCACTCACAAGGGCATGTTGGACCCTCTCGAGGTTCATTTACTTGATTTCCCGAACATCGTTATCAAGGGAAGTGAGTTACAACTGCCCTTCCAGGCTTGCATGAAGATGGAGAAGTTCGGTTCCTAGTAAGTGGGTCCACGCGTATTTACATCTTCATTGCTGATGCTGTTTCTCACAGCGTGCTACACAACCTCAAATGGTACTGTTCAGCTTGTACGACGACTGGCTCAAGTCGGTGTCCAGCTACACTGCCTTCTCTCATCTTATCCTCCTCCTTTGTGGCTTGCACGTCAACAACGAGAAGGCGAAGATTATTTTGCACCCGGACAAGTCGACCATTACAGAGCCTCACTTCGTCTGGCCCACTCTTACAGATGATGAATGGATCAAGGTTGAGGTTGCAATGAAGGATCTTATACTGGCAGTAAGTAATATCACACACTTTTTGAACTTTGACTCATCGAGTCCAAGGATTTCGGCAAGCGGAACAGCGTCAACATCGCGTCCTTGACTGCGAGTGAAATTCGTGACATCATTCTTGGTCAAGAGATTGCTGCTCCCTCCGTACAGCGCCAGCAGATGGCTGAGCTTGAAAAGAGTAATGAGGCGCAGGGTGTTACCGCTGTGCAAACTCAGACCACCAACGTTCACGGTGAAACGATTCAGACCGTCACGACAACCAACTTCAGGTGTTTAGCAGCAAATCTGATTGGCGTGTCCGTGCCATCTCTGCTACGCATCTTCCTCTCCATCTCCAACATATCTATGTCTCCAATGATGATATCAAGGACGACGCTGCTTCGTACACCCATGTATTGCTGAAGAACATCCTGCAGGCATTCATCACTGCAGCAGATCTTCGCACTCAGGTTGCGGCCTTCCTGTACAGTGTATCACCAAGCAGGTCGAGGAGATCAACGAGTACCTCGGCGTGAAAGTAACAATAGCATTGAGCTGCCCAACCAGTTGCCGAGGGACGACTTCCTTCTCAAAGATCTCGGACCTCCTGGGTGGGTCAAGACGCAAGCGCTTGAACTCAGTCATCTTTCTCCCACAGACGTCACCATTCAAGCCAAGCTGATGTCTGGATCCAAGATGCCGTACCTGGTTCGGATTCACATTACGGCTGACAGAACGCAATATGTAACGTTTTTTGGCGCTGCCTTGTTGTTTCCGCGCGGCCGCAAATAATTGACGCTCAGGTTGACGGCCGCAAGTGCTGCTTAACGGGAGGCAATGCTGTAGGCAGGTTGTGGTTGGACCACGGCCTTCAAGTCGTCTTAGTACTAGTAGGTCCCTGCATCAACTCTCCCCTTTTTATATCAACTGTTCACAATCACAGTAGTTCAATACCTCCCTTCAAGCTTACTGCTCGTACTCATTCTGCTTGTCATTTGTTGAGGACCTCTCGTTCGACGACACTCTCCTGATAGATACCAGGACTGTAATCATCATGCCATCAGATACTCAATCTACAGCTCACAAAAAAGCTGCTGCGTCCGCGCCTTCGAAGGATTCATTATCAAGGACGCCACATGCCATTGACTGGTAGGTCCCACCATGTGTTCGTCCCTCTATTTCTTCCAAAGAGAATGTAGGCAGTGCTGCATATACTTCTTCATCATCTACTGCATCTCCGGCACTTGAAAAGCGCGAAGAATCCGCAGGCACATCCACACTCCTTTCGCAAAGTTATTCCAGGTGCAGCAGTCTCCGGTGTCGCTCTCAATCTAAAGATCACGCTTCATTTGTAGAGTCTTCTGAGATCAAACGTGTCAAGAAACCCAAAGAGAGCTTCTTGGCCACGTTCTTTTGCAAGCTCTTCTGCTGCGTCAGAGTCGATTCCCGAGCTCATGACATCGACGTCGATGGTGTGGCAAGCGTTGGGTCGGGTCCTACTTTACTGGCTCACAAGACCGCAGACAATGCTGTGAAGCAATTTTCTGAAAAAGCACCGGTCGCATCCTCAGGTCAACCTGCTGTACCTCTTAAGGACTTGCTAGAGACTGCGGGCGCTACCAGTAGGGCCGTACAACTGCCAGGTTCTTCTGTTCCTGGTCAAGTATTAAAGACCTCTGCAAGTCACCCATCCGAACATGGTAACGAGTCGGATGATGTTTCGTTTGATGAGTTAAGCGAGGAAGATTAAATGCTGATCAGGAATGGGGGTGCAGGCATTCCCATGGGCTCTGTGAGTGGATCTGTAGTCCAATGGATATATTTCTGACTTGGAATTTACAGGACGGAAAGCCATGGCCACTTCTCCCACCCATCGCGCCTAAACATGTTGGCAAGAAGTGTTTAGTGCTTGACCTGGACGAGACCCTCGTCCATATTAACATCATGGTATATCTTTCACTCCGATTTTATACCTGCTTTTGACGTACCTCGCTGTCAGCCCATACCAGATCCAGACTTTGTCGTTCCTGTCCAAATTGAGCATCAATGGTACAACATGTATGTACAGAAGCGACCAGGAGTAGACGAGTTTCTTCGACAGATGGGTGAGCTGTACGAAGTAGTAGTGTACACCGCAAGTCTGGGTTCCGTGCGTTCATTACAGGTGGCTGGGTTCTAAAATTCAACTGATGTCTTTCTCTTCCTTGTTTCGTCTCATTTAGTATGCAGATCCGGTGATGGACCATCTCGATATCTACAATGCCGTTTCGCATAGGCTTTCGAGTTGGGCCGCAAGAATGTGGATAATTCTGCCAACCTACATATACTGCACCAGTGGGTAGGGCGAAAAGTTTCTGCTGGCATAAGGTGCCGTCCTAACACTTTCTTTTGATACTTAGGGTTCGTCTACTGCTGTGGGGGCAGTAGTCTCTGATATAGACCTCTAGCTCGCAGCATAAATATATTTGTGGGCTATATATATCGATAATTTACTTATGATATCTATGGAACTTGTCATTGCGGTTGCTTTCTGGTCTACTTGTTGAGTTGAGCGTGCTGATGACTACGTCATAAAATTCCCAAAAAGGAAGTTTGGTTCGATTGTCTTTGTACTCTCCGTACTACTATGGCACGAACAACCTTCAGTCACAGGTTCCTGGCTTGAACATGGTAAGCTCAACTGTGCCTCTTGGACGTGCTCATGATTAAGAGTCTAACATGGTTTAGACAACTTACAGTTCTCAGCAACAGATTCTCAATCATGTGGTTGGTATTTGGCCAACGCAACTCCCGCAGTACGCTGAAGTGATGATGCTGTGAGTACCCGTCTGCGAGTAGGATTGCATTCGATTGACTTTTTCTGCGTACAATTAGTGATGATATACCTGAAGATACTTCCGTTGGTAGGAAGAAAACTGATGTCCCTAGGTTAGTTTCTTTTCTTCATAATGGATTCACTTCAACGCCATCAACAGGCCCTTAAAATATGGGAATTGGGAGGAATTTGTCCACCCGTTAGGTGGTACATACTACTATCATAAGGACAAGGTGAGTGCTGCCTAGCTAATCATATAAGTGATAAACTCGATAAAAATTTAGAGAACGTATACTTCGGTAAACCTAAGGTGGTACCAGGATCCCCAGAAGATCGATGACTTTGTCGATGCATTACGAGCTGTGACGCAAGAAGATGCGTGGATACTGGTCGTTCATCCAACGATGTTCAGAGGAGAAGAAAAGTTCCAATATTACTACGTGGTTCTGGACCAGCGTATCATTGCCTGGATAGAGGAACTAAACGGTCACCTTCTTTTCCGCGACTGTGTCCAGCCAAGCCAATGGGAACATAAGAGTCAGTACCTTATCTTTGAATTTTTCTTTGAGACCGATTGCAATCATGTAGGACTCGAACTCGAGGCTCAGTATTGGTAAGTGGTCGGATGTGCCAACCTGATTGATCAAAAGACTTCTCACTGTCGGCAGGAAACACTTTGAATTCTTTCCGCAGCAGTCGTCGATGGATGTTTCGGTTGTGAGAAGCGTACGGAGAGAAGTTATTTGCTATATTGGAGGTAAGCTTTATATCACGGGGATGGCAAGAATCACTTAGCAGGCACAGAAGCAATTACGTTGAGTCAATCCACGGCCGGTTCGATATTCTGGACCCTGGAGCAAATGAAGCAAATCATCGAACATCTAGCCAGTATCGGTTCGTACTTGTATCTAGTCCTGCATAGCATTTTTATAATGAAGAAACAGAAGACCTTGCAGACAATGGGCTCATACATGAAACCGGTATCGTGTTCTGTTGTATGTGAGTCCTGGAAAGCTGAATTCAAGTACTGATATCCCAATTCACAGGTAGAATTTTATACATCTTACGTGCGTTGCTTTCTCACAAACCCTATCGTCATCAAGTAAATGAACGTTTTAGGGCACCATCAGTATCTTAACCGCCACAACCAACCAGAAGCTCGACTGATTCGGAACCATGCAGTGAAAGAGAAGCGTAGAAACTGTAAACTTCTTTGTTTCATGAGCAATACTGCAGCTACAGTCTTCTGCATGCCGGTGAAGGTACAACAATTCAGAGAGTGAGTCTGAACAATGTTGGGTCTTGCAGAACCTAGCTGCTATTCGACCCTAAAGGGTTTCTGGACCAGGCTCAAGGCTCAGAGAAGAGGAAATATGATAGAAAACTACTGAAGACTCTGACTCCTACTGGTAACTGGTGAAAAGATAACTTGCTTATGTAAGCTACAAAAGTGCCAACATAAGGTAAGGTAAAAACAGTCTCTACAAGCCCAGCCAGAAATGAATCCCTACACCGGTCATGATCAAAAGCGTCAAGAGGACTTCCGTCGATGGTATCGTGAATGGAGTGGAGGTCAAAAACTTTGTCGACAATCTTAGCAATCAGACGAAAAGTCAAATTACCTTGGTAGGCGCTACATCAATGAGGGTATCCACCCACTTATTCACCCACAGGCTGGTGTCTCCATGGCCTTGGACATCGCCATCCTTGCTGTTCCAGGTTTAGGCACAACAGTGACCTCACAGACGTTATGTTCTTGCTCTTTACTTTTCGGTGTTGGCTGCATTTTTGCTGGCACGATGGTGCAACATTTCGGCGAGAGAATGAGATCCATTGACTTTGCGGTTCGATTCACACTATTTTTTCTCAAGAACAAGCCTGATATTACTGACTGGACAGGTATATTACCTGCAAAAGAGGACGGCGGTGCTTGTCATCATTACAAGCATACCGACTTCTTTTTGTGTATTGAGGTAAGCAAACTTCGATCGTGATTATTTGTGTCACTTATGGTTCGGTAGTGTGACAAGCTCCATCCTCGGATTCTTCGCAGGTGTTGCTTCAGACTTCAGACCATCTACACCTCTAATGATTGCGTGCTTCACTACGCTCGGTGTTGTGGTAGGTTCTTTAATTATATTGGTGATTGCTAGTTATGGTCCTGGCCTGGCCAGGATACGGCCGCAGTAACATCTTGTCCTGAAATTATTCTGCGAGAGTATTGCAAATATAGGATGGATATGTCCCACGCGAGTCGCATTACGAAGATAGGAGTCACCAATGTTGTCTGCGCCGCGACATCATGCGACACGGTAACACTACGGTATTTTTTCTGTACTTAGGTCCTCAAATTCGTCGTCATCGTCCGCTAAGAAAGACAGTCAGTTTATTGAAGGGGAGCACACGCCGGACATACATTGAATGGGAGAAGGGGCGTCCCATGGGATCTGACCAGGAGATGTACTGGTTACATTTGGCACATATTCCTGCAAGATTCTGGCACGATAATTTTCTTCCAGCCAACGCAACCTGTATTTTTTGTACAGCTCTTCAAGTCGTGCGCAACCCAACTCTGCACGTCGCAGTCGTTCTTTAACATCAGCCATGGACTCCTCGCGGCTCTCTGTCGTAGGGCAGTCCTTGTCAATATTTACCTCTCTGATCTATGATGAGCTTCGAAAATGATTGATGATAGTATCTGACACTTACCTTACGCTGGCGAATTCCTCAGGCTTGGACCCGCCACTTTGTTTGTCAGTGATATCGTGCACTAACTCAATCCTGACACATAGAATTAGCAAGTCCAGTCTTTGACAAGTAAGCCATTAAGTTTACCGGAGGTTCAGATTAATAACATGTCCAGAGATCTGACACGATGATGATTGTTGCATATCCAGGTTCAGCATAGGCAATGGTAGCCTAGCTGCGATATACAAGAAGATGCAAAGTCCAAGAACGCTTTTATCCTTCGGGTCCTTTATTAGCACTTTTTTCGGACCATGGAGCTTATCACCATCGATTTTACGAAAGGTTACTCGGTCCCGACTCCCGGTAGGCCATCCCATCATTGCGGCTACTAATACCTAGCTGTCACTCACCCTGGCCACTGCTTGACTGGCATCAGGCACCCCGCAATTTGACGAAAGGTTGTTCGTTTCCGGCAGGCCATCCTGGCCCATAATCACTGCGGCTACTGCCTAGCCATCAGCCACCCTGGCCACTGCTTGGCTGCTATCAGGTACGCCGCTTACTGGAATATCACGTGGTGTGCTGCTGGAAATAAAAAGCTAGATTTTAGTATCTGTGATGCTCGAGCTACTTTTGACTCGCGAGCTCTCATGACCACTGAAGAGACCATATCTACCATTCCGAGCAAGCGTGCTACATCGGCCCTTCAAATGGGACCCCACAAAAAAGCGTAAGCTGCCCTTGTTCGACACAGGTTTTGCAGACTTATTCTGTCGCCCAGCTCTATGTCCGATCCTCTTATATCCCATGGGCGTCACTTCGGTCGAACAGTATTTGCACTATGTAATTATCCTTCTCTACTCACCAACGGCATCCTTAGATTGGAGCAGATGGAAGATACTCCTTTGGAAGACTTCCCTGCTGAGTGAAACACATTGTCTCTATTGACTTACTGTTGTCTGATTTTTTGGTAGAGAACGACGAGAACATCGAGTTTTCGAACAGCTCTTGGACTCTTATCCTGGCCTGTTGGAGCGACTGAAAACCGGGTCTGAGGAGGAAATTATTCATGTTGGAAAGCTGGTGAGTTGTTTTCTGCGTGGCTAGACTTCGTGCTTACAATTCATAGATCAGTAAGGGAGCTGCAGGCGCGAGAGGTGATGATACGAAAACGTTGAAGTCTGCAGTGCTCGATTGGATTTCTCCGAAAGGGGCAGCAATTCAGCCCCCCCTACACAGGAACTCAAAGATCGATCGGGGATTCAACCACGAGCTTACCGGATCACTGCTTTGTCCTGCTGGGTTGGACTGGAAGGACGCAGAGTATGTTTTCGTTTTCTTTTTTCTAGCATCGGTAGTCCTGACAACATTTTTTGCGCTTGATTCTCAACAGAACGAGAGAGAACCTCCGAAGTGGCGAAATGTTAGTCTGTGGGGACCAATGGCCCATTTTCTTATACGCCCACCATACGTTTGATGCGGATGACCCATGGTGCGGTCTTCTTAGGAGCCACTTGTTGGTATGTGTGAGTAGGCAAATGTATTTTTACATAGTTCACTACTGATTGCTTGCACGTCAGGCCTACAAGCATGTCTTTATGTCTCCAAGTTCGGTCAACAAAGAACCGAAAGCCACGCGGTCCGGGAATGCTCGCCTTCATGGCATGAATTCCGTCACCATCGCGTCCATAGCTTACGTTGCAACTCAGGTTCGTCGATGCATGTCTTTCTCGTTGAATAGCTGATAGCTGACATACATGCAACCGAAGGTCCGATTTGCTATAAGTTCTTCTTCGGTGTTCTCAAGGACCGACACAACGACCGACTCAGAAACGTTTTATCATAGCCTCCTCGACCTCTTCGAAGATCCTGAGGAATCTAAGGAGGTTGATGACCTACTCACTTGGTGGAATCGGTATTTTTTATTACTCTTCGTTATATCACTGAGGCTCATGCATTGTTATGTGCCAGCCAAGTGTTTCCCACTTCCTCTGCCGCTAAACGACCTATCAGCGCCAACAGTGCCTTATCGAAAATACGGCTCAAACGTCTTACGATCAAACAAGCTACAGATTCAAACTTAATTTCATTGTAGTCTTTCTAGAAACATGTTTTCGTATAATAAATTACAACTAATATAAGCATAAGCATGTTGTCGTCAACTAGAGCACTCGAGTGACCAGAAGATAGACCTACAGCCAATAATAATCTGAAATAAGCCGAGATGAATTGTAATAGCCCTACCTCTGCAACAAGCTAGCGGATGGTACCACGTCGTCATCGTCCCGCACTCTTGTAACGAACGCAGCTCGGTCCAGAACAAACTAACGTCGCAAGGCCTTATATAGCGTCAGAGTTTATCAAGACTTCGTGGAGAATAGACTGACTAACCCACCTTACACCTAATGACCATACCTTGGCAGTGAGCTGGCAGATAGTATCGCGTCGTCATCGCCCCGCATCCTTGCACCAAAGGGAACTCGAACCAGAACACACTAACGTCACAAGACCTTATCTAGTGCCAGAGATTATCAAGAGTTTGTAGAGAACAGAATGACAGACTCACCTTGGACCTAACGACCATATCTCGGCAGTAAGCTGGCGGATGGTATCGCGTCGTCATCGCCCCGCATCCTTGCACCGAAGGGAGCTCGATCCAGAACACGCTAATGTCGCAAGACCTTATCTAGCGCCAGAGTGCATCAACAGTTTGTGGAGAATGGACTGACTGACTCACCTTGCACCTAACGACCATATCTCGGCAGTGAGCTGGCAGATGATACCGCATCGTCATCGCCCCGCATCCATGTACTGAAGGGAATTCGGTCCAGAACACGCTAATGTCACAAGACCTTATCTACTGCCAGAGTTTATTAAGATTTTGTGGAGAATGGAATGACTGACTCACCTTGCACCTCACGACCATACCTTAGCAGTAAGCTGGCGGATAGTACCGCATCGTCATCGTTCCGCATCCTTGTACCAAAGGGAACTCGGTCCAAAACAAACTAATGTTGCAAGACTTTACCTAACGCCAACATCAAGGGAGGATTTGTCGAAGTTCCATTGAAAAGCATAGGTTGCATGTGATAAGCGGATTGAAACTGCATTATAATCGCTTTACACATTTGGGCCGTTGGCAGCTTTGATCCAAAGCAGTCCGGCCATATAAAAAATTATCTGATGTTAGCATTCATCTAGAGATTGCGCAACAGCCAAAGGTCACATACCACGACCAGGGCATGGCAGAATGATAGTGTATCACCGCTAGTGCTCAACTAGGTGACTGTGGTGACTTTGGGCAACTTAATAATTCATTCTCACGGCTGGTGGGTATTGCAATCTGTTGACAAAATGGCAGATAATTGCAACGAGACTGCACAAATGTGCATTTGGTAGTTTCTATCCAACGTAGTCCAGGTATTCAAAGCTCTGTCATTTGAAGTACAATTGTGATATATATTGTACGAATTTTACTTTAAATAAACCTTTCTAACACTTTACCATTTTCGCGTCGCTTTCCTGATGATATCTACACCAGTCAACACTGATTCCACATACTCTGGCCAGCTGGAGTTTGCATACTCCAGCCAGTGACTGGCTGGCCATGATTCTACAGACTTTTGGCACATCTGGAGCTAGGGTTCTACATGGAAAGTGACTGAAGGGTCTGAAAGGGTATAGTAGCCTAGAAACGATTGACTCGCCAAGTACTAGCAAGGTTATCAATGCATTCCAGATCCACACCCAAACTTGCCCTGTCAAACACACCTGACGCAGCCGAACAATCTCTGTATCACCAGATAGAAACACAAGGCACGAAGCGAAAGAAGATGAGTGAATTTGACCACATTACCTTGCGGGGCAAGGTCATGTTGCATGATTCAGATAATCAATTAATCTGTCAAGTCACCTGACATGAACCATCCTGCTGTGCAATCACGTGGGAGTCGGGGATCTAGCACAAATGCCATCATCATATGCACAAGTTCGCCTCCCACATCCATATCAATATGACCATAGTTTCAAATGATCCTATTTAGTGGCCAACCATCAATGCATATAGTTTTTTCGAGGTTCGTAGAGTGTGGTCAGATGCTGAAGCTGATGTCCCTTGGCTGCAGTTTCGCAGTTGCCACCTTTGTTGGAGTGACGTGTGATTGGGGTGAGCATTATAATATTACGTAAAGGACTGCTGAGCACTTACATTCGGACTTGAAGAAGTATGTCAATGACTGCAAGAAATTTGAGTTGTTTGATTCATAGGAATGAATGTTTGCGAACCTAGGCTCCCATGAGTTTGTGACGAGAGCTCGTCAAGCGATATTTCCAGTGTGAATGCTTTGTCGGAACATTGTCAGAACGATAATCACTGTCCGATATCTACATTTGTCTGAACCTCCTTCAATGGACCGATGTTCACCCTTATAACTTTAAGTGTCATAATGATTGTGTTCAAGACATGGCTTCGAAGGTGTCGCAGATTTGGCGCATAGGGAATGGTCATGCCACAATTTGATTGGTGCCCAGAGCGAGTATAAGTATAAAGATTTCATATAGACCCGAGCCCACAACCCTCCAGCACTCCACAATGTCAAACCATCAAGCACTTGTCAAAGCGCTCTTGATGAAATCAATTCTTGGCCAAGAGCTCGTGGATACCAAGTTCCACAAGTCCCTGTAGGGTTGATGCATCAAGTCTGTTAGTTTTCAGTAATAGGTAATGCATCAACTCCGTACATTACAAAGCCTCACAATGCATTGGTGATGCATTAGAACATGCTAACTATCAGACTTGAGTACCTTGCGGAGTACTATACTTTGCTCTTCCCCTGGCCGGTTATTGTCCCCGGTAACTTCAAGACGGTAACTTTGAGACCGGCAACTTCATTCATCAGTGATGTAATACAAGGTACACTACATAGGTACCAACAGTAGACAGAAAATCCGAAGCATCAGGGCATATTACCCGGGATCGGTAACATGGCAGTCGGATTGCCCAGTATATCTTGAGGAGAAATAAATGGGGCCCATATGCTGCAAAAACGGGCAGCGAGGCGATGGCGAATATTGGCTTGCTGCGATGCATAAGCACGTAGGCCTTCATCCCGGGCAGCAGCCTCACGGCGGGCAGCAGTTCCTGGTTCTTCTCCATTGCAGGGGGCGGACTCGTAGACCTGGAGGACTCCCTGCCCTTCCCACCAATTTGCCTGCCAATTAAAAAATTGCAGGACCCGGCGCATCTCCTCCTGGAGAAGATCTACTTCTTCAGCCCAACGAAGCGCCCTAGCACGGGATTTACACCATTCGACGCGAACACCTAGCAAATACTGAGATTAATTCCACCCAAACGAAAAAAAATCAAAACGAAGCCTTACCATCGACATCCCCACCATCTGCACAGCCGTCCACACCGTCCATCATCCAAATCCATGTTAGCCTTCGCCTTCCCTCTCCCTGAGTGGCAAATGGATCAATGAGTGGCTTCACATCGTCATCAGAGAGGTCCTGCAACCGCCCGCGCCAATCTACTTTCTTCAGAATGGGTGCGAGACGTTTGAGAGCCCCCCATGCGGTCCTATAGCGCTTCACGCAGGCCGCCTGCCTGGCATGTACACGTGTGAGTGCATTTTGAGCCCGAGTGTTGGCCCCTTGGCCTCGAATCCACTCTCTCTTGAAATTTAAGAGGGAGCAGTGTACACGGAGGCACTGCCTAAGTTCTTCTAAAGTGTCGTGAGCTTGCGCAAACCGCAACTCCCACTCGATATGCTGGAGGTGGGGATCGCAAGCATTGCCATTCAATGCAGACGGGAGCCACAGTTTTATGAGCTCAGCATTATCGAGATCACTGGTTGCTGACGCGGTGACAAGCACTTGCACTGATGGCACATACAGAAGTTGGGTCTGCCTCCATGAGTCAATCTTTCGACGAAGAGAAATCCTTGTGCGGAGGACACTCAATTTCTGTGTATCTGTGGCATGAACGCCCAGATTGTCGGCTACGACCTTCAAACGCCGTCTTGTAGAAACTTTTAGCGTGGTAAGGGAGACACAGGCTAATCACTCACTGTTCTTCTTCGAGGTCCATACCTGATGCAACGAGTACACTTGGCGATACGTCAGGGTGAAGTAAAAGATCTACACCACGCTCGAGCTCCTCGGCCTCGAGCTGGGCCAAACTCAAGCGCGCACTGGCTTGCGTAATTGCTGGTCGATATATTAAGTAGGGTACACCAAAGAGATATCAAACCAAACTTACTGATGCCTTTCGGCTCTAATGGGTTGGTAACTGTCGTATCGTTCGGGTTTTCCTCCCATGCCTCCATTTCAGCCTTCCAGGCCACGCGGTTTTCAGAAGAAATGACGCTATCAAACTCCTCGAAAGCAGCACCGTGTTCGGCCTTTTCTGTCTGAGCTTCTTTTATCTTCAGCAAGAGCAATGATCCTAAGACCAACTCTATCAGTTTTCACGCATGTAATACCACACAACTAGAGCTCACCGAGTCCAACCACTTTCTTCCAGTTCCAGTCGCCGAAATGGTCGTCTAGTGTGTCTCGACGACATCCTGGACCCATAGCCTTCGTGCTTGAAGCTACAGGATTGATATTGGACCAGCCTCGCTCTGGTGCCTCGCCATCTGTGCGCCCCACAAAGCGAGTAAAGTTGAACGAAAAAATGGTTTGGCACTTGGAGACGTGCGCAGGGAGATGAAACTTAGGCACAAAAAAACGGATCGTCCTCGCAACATAATTCAAGTGGTGTGAAGGCGGCAAAGACAGCATGCGCGACCAAAGATGCTTGTGCCATTGGCAAGCAATGTCATATGACACGTTCAAGGCATCCACCGTCGAGTGTCGTAGTGACGAGAAAAACAAATAATCCATGTTCAAGTACCTGATTGTGTTTGTCAGATCAGATCATAAAATCAGTGAGAAAACACACTTCTCTCCCTTTTGAAGGTCGCCGACTCCATTGGGACGCTTCATATTATGACGTGCGCAATCAACAGTACCCACTCCCGTTGCCGCAAGTCCTTGAGACGATTTGGTTTCTGCCATATTCACGGCATTATGGTTCGAGCATGTGCTTTTCTGTAAGTTAGAATGGTCAGATGGCATCTTGATGCAAGCGGTGAAGAAACATACCTCTTGTACGTCTCCAATCCTGTCCAAGATGTAAGACTTGTAAGATTTCTCCTCTACGAAATAAGCCCAACCTTGTGAAAGGCTGGGATCAGTCTCGTCGGATGACACGGCACGTCTTTTCAGACGAAAGTTGGCATCAATCGCTAGAAAAAGACCATAAAGCCAACTGGGACATGATCAGCGCTCCCGACCACCTTGTGATATACATCAGACTCACCCTTTGGCCTTCGGGGCATCTTGCCAATCATCTGGGAGATTTTTCCCAGGTTGCGGACATGCAGGGCATAGCACAGCACACTGACCCTCTGAAGTACCTGCCACACCACTTGGATCATGGCCGCGACCTGAGCGTTTTAACATCACTAAATGACGCCATTGACGAATCATGCGCATGAAAGATTCATAACGGTCCTGAAGCGACAGTGTGAACTGAGAAATTAACACTTAGAGAGATTAAAACTTACCTTTTGTTGCGTCAAGCCCGTGTTGTCTGTTAAACGAACCAGCGAATGATAAAACTCGTATGCGGAGGTCTTTGATTCAAAGGATAGGACATGATAGTGATGAAGAACACGAAATGTTGCGGCCGATCGTGGATCAGTAGAAGTCGATGGATACCAACCAGCGCGCAATAGTTGCTTGGTATGTGTCTGGGAGGTCGTGCAACCACAGAAGTCCAGCCCAATCTCATGTACGCCATTTGTGTCAATGAGAACAAATTCATCATTGAATGCTTTCTTTGGAAGAATACACTGTTCGCCAATTGTATGACCAAGCTGTACGCGAAGACCCATAGTTTTCAATGAAATGCGCTGAAAAAATTGACCAGTCCATTCCTAGGAGGCTAATGAGCGATCAGGACTTTCACAGCTAAGAAATAAAGCTGACCTCTATACGATGAGTAGGCAACCGTATGTGATACTGGATGATACAGAGACCACAGTATAATTGTGAATCTAAGCAGTCCTGACACCGATATCAAGGGGGAGTCGATGTTGGACATGGACATCCAGGACACACATCAGAAGTGTAACCTCCGCGTCCCTCGTGCCGCAGCAGTTCCGCCAGAAATAAATCGCGTTCATTCATCCAGATGAGAAGGGGGTCGTCCTAAGGTTTCATTCAATGGGAGCAATCACTTATCACTAAATTAAACATACCGCGGGCATTCACTTGCGCCCTGGTGTATTCTCTGAATCGTCTAGTAGTACAAACGGATCTGGTTCTCCGAAATCATATGAAAGATCACAGAAATCCTCTCCTGGAACAGCAGATTGATTGTCGGGTTCATAAGATGGCGATACGGACATGGTTCCCGGATTTGCTGCCTAGAAACCTTCAAAATGCCATCTCGGCGGGATGAAAATGTGAAAGAGGCGTGGATTGGTGCTTGGGAACGCTGGTTGGGTGGTGTATAGTGGTTTAGTCGAGCTCGTTTTCGGCTTGGGTTTGATTGCCCATGCCCACGGCTGTTGATCTGGCGGAAGGTCCACGGAAGAGGTGCGGCCTGAATAGTTTGCAAGGAAGGACCCGATGATTCATTGTTGGCACTTGTGCTAGCCCGCATTCCAGTTGACTGATTCAACATCGCAATGGCTGGCTGCAGAACTTTTCGTTTCGAAACTTCTCACGCCAGAAAGACCGGGATCCGACGCAACACGAACAAGACCATATGCCATTGATAAAACTCTACAGAACAACTAAAATAGTGCCCAGGGTTCCACCATCTCCACTTTGCCCTGATCAATAGCCTCCCGAAGCAGCCTCTCCCCAATTGCGATGGATTCAACTTCATGATATTCAGCATTTGGAACGCCCAGAACACAGTTCAATGCGTCTTCCCTAGTAGCGTTGATAAATATTATAAAAAAATGACTGAAACAAACTGGACTTACCAGCCCGCTACGACGCCAATGTGAGAACCACGAACAATATAAAAGAATTGCTTTCGCTTGATTCGCACTAAAATTGTATTAGCGATAAGGCAAATTCAAAGTACTGTTGTTGACACACCTGGTATATTGTAATAGATGCCCTTGTAGCAATGAAGTCGGCATTCATCTGCATCTGCCAGCGATCGTGCTGCATCCTGGAAATCTGAGCTACCTTGATAGACAGTGATGAGATTTGGTGGCGCCGTGGAGACTGCATTATTGATCTGGATGGAAGACGGGATACGCAAGCCTTCAATGAAGAATGGTACCTGGGAGTGCATGATTGTTAGTGCAGGGACTGGAGAGGGACAGTACATGCCCTCTATAATACCTCTATATAGACCTGCAAAGCGATGTACGTGTCTTGTGGGATCCGAACGTGTCTTGTGGGCATTTGACTTACTGAAATTGTCAAGATTCAGACACGAAGAGCCTGTTCAATACATTTAACACGTATTAGACTTACCAGAAAAGAAATGTGTGTTGGAGAGAAGCTCGAAGGTCTGAAACTGAGAAGCTCGAAGGTTCTGAAACTTGCATTTGAGTTGCTGAAAGTAGGAGGATCGGATGAACTTAGCCGTTGTTCACAGGTGGTGTATAGATTACATAATATGGTCCAACCACTTATTTCGGTCCGACCATACAGTTCACAGCTGTAAGTATCAGTTATAATTGAAGCCATTCACCTACATGTCGCAGCTGAGGACCACCATGATCCATGGAACAACAATGCAGGGATATGTTTACCTATATATGAGTCGCCATGTGTGGACAACAGCTCAGTTTTGCATCCAACTACTGGGTGGCGTCACGGCGTCACTTCATTCACACTGAATACTAACTTGAATGAATGCTAACAACAGCTCGAATTCAGGGGAACTCGTTAATCCTCATGCTACATAGGTAAGTCTATGATGAAATTATCGCGAAAGCATGTCATGATGATGTATATATCACTCCCAGGCAGGTATCTTTAGTCCATTCCTCTGAGATAGCAAGTCTCTCTCGGACTTACCGTCTTACTGTGTTTTATGGTCCTGACCGTCTGCAGCATAAGTGCTTCCTAGGTGAGTCTACAATCATATTTATTGACAAAGGTATGTCATCATGATATATATACTACTCCCAGGTGTCTTTTGTCTATTCTTTCTGAGTATGCAAGTCTCACCCCGACTTATCATCTTACTGTATGTTTTATGGTCCGACCTTCACACCAATCGAAGACTCGTTGTTTGGGTCCAAATAGTGTAAGGGTCTATTTAAATGCTTCGTTCTTTTGCTCCTCACGATCCAAGGTTACTTTGCAGTCCCCCCATTTTTCACCATGGCACGCCCAACATTATACAAAACTCATCAGGCTAGACTACAAGCAGCGAGAGAAAAGCGCCGTCGTCATTATCAAAAGTAAGTGATGAAGTGACGGTATCTAGGAGTCAAGTTAACCAAAAGACTCCCCAGGTTTCGAGAGTCTATCCTGGCCAAGCGGCGTCAGTCACGCAAAGAAAAAAAATCCTGTCAAGGCAATGAACCTTCGGACGACGAAGACGAACCAATGTATGTACTGCGTAGACTTGGTTGTGTTAAGGTGTCTGACTTTTACATCAGCGAAACCTTACATGACTGCATTGCTACAGTTAAGTACGCCAAGGATGACTTCATGGCCTATGTGAAAAGTCCACGACGATTCTTTGACCTCCTCGTGGATGAGTACTCCAAAACGATGCCCGACCCCGAGTTACACCCTACCGCGAATGGAGACAAGTCTATATTCGAGCGCGCTATCACACGCTTGGAAGACTTCCTCGACCAAGCTAATCGCGGGCTTGATGGTATCCTTCAGATGTGTGGTGTGAGTGATGAGTGGCGTGCTGCGGATGGTGTCTGCAGGTTCATGAGGGAGATGATAGGGATGATTGAAGACATCTTGTTGCGTCTGGCGGAGGGCGGAGACGGTGAACTATCAATCACTTTCATGGGGAATGAGTTGTGGTACCAGGAGTACAAATTCCCCGTCTAGTTAGTACATGCCCTGTAGAGCTTCTATCTTGGTTTGCAAGACCTCCAGAATACAATTACAGATGACAGTTTGAAGTGTAGGGGGGCTATGCGCAGATCTCTTTGCGAAGACATGTGCAGGCGCACAGCTCTGTGATTCAACTGCTCTCTTCTCACCATGTCCATGTCGCAGATTGCAGTCCTCACGCGTGACCAGCGCGATATGCTTAAAACATTTTCACCTGCTTTTAAAATTGCTCGTTCCGGGTCAGTGGAAGAGCGGGAATTTTTTTGGGAGAGCATTTACTCCCAGTGGTTCGCAACTTGGCCTGAACGTGCTGTGCATTTTGGGGAGATACCTCACGATCAAGTGTTGTCTGACCTGCAGCAGACATCACTCATTGAAGCCATTAGGCGCCGTCGTCGAGTATGTCGCGACTCATTTCATGTTAAGGGGGACATATATTGACTGTAGGAGAAGCGCCTTCAGAGTTTTGTACTTATGAACACGTTGTATCAAGAGACACGTGTGACGCTGAAGGAGCATTTTCCTGCGAGGAAGTCGAGAAGGTGAGAGATTCTGGCTGGGTCTTGTACCACAAAAATTGATTCAGTATATCAGGGGATAGACGAGGTAGTCAGTCTGTGTGCACACAAAGTGAGAGGATGTGGGCGTGTCATTATATGCATTATATGTGTAGATCTAGTGTAGATATTGAGAACTTGCCTTGCGTGGCGCATAAATGAGTTAAATTAGTGAAGCTCTAGACATATATATTATCAATAAGGACCGCACTGAAGAAGTTGAGGATCACCGTACTTGAATCTTGTCTCCCGTGGTTGTTTGCCTACCCAAGATTGACCGCCATACCCGTGAAAGTGCGCTCCATGCATTTTCTTCATTTTTTAAAAAACTTACCCTGCTACAGATGGCGGGCAAGAAGTGGGCTACTCCAGAGCAAGAGGAATTTCTCCTCAGCTTCATGTCTGAGTTCCGCGAGAGTGCCGCAACCAAGAACTATGATGATTTCTTCACGCGCATCTGGGCTCTATGGTTCGAAAGGTGGTCTGAGGAACGTGTCATCTTCAAAGACATGCCAGATGACTATGTTCGCACCCCGGACGACATTAAGGCTCTGGCAAGAGCAGTTGAGATGCGTCAGCAAGTAAGAACATGCACGAAAACCAGATAAAACATGTACTGATTGATTTTACAGCAACTGGTTACCTGGTATAGGTGGCAGATAAACCCTGCACGTCATGCTCGCTCAAAAGGCGCCAGGGGCGTGCTGAAATTTGATACCGTCTTAGGTGGGGGCGTGGAACTCAAAGGTACACGGGCACCCCAAAAAATCGATATTTACTCGCACAAATTCTATGAAGCGAAGGTTAAGAATGTTGCAGACAATGCAATTACAACAGAAAACATCACCAATAGAGGCCCGAAGCTGAACAAGCGCCGTGAGATCACGCAGCAGATGTACTTGGAGGAAAGCGAGTCTGTCAAAGTGGATATTGATAGGAAGTATCGCAAGGCGAAAGCAAATTTCGCAAAAAAGCGCCAGCAGCTGAAGTCTGGGAAGCCATTAAAACTCGATGATGCCACAAAAGTGAAGTACGTACCTACTAATCAATTGAATGTCACATTACTGACTTCAATCCTCTGCGGTAGAGCTATTCGGGAGCTAGGTCCAATGCTTGACCGCATCCTCAAATATCTCGCGCACATTACGGGCGGGTGGAAGTTTACGGTTTTTATGGGAGGTCGTGATCCTAGGACGGGTGAAACATCAGTTTTCAAGTGAGCAACATTCGCAAACATAAGGAAAACTGTGCTTATCGTAATCAAGCTATCACGTAGGCGAACTTCAAAGTGGTGCCCAGTTCAATCATGTGTACAAAGACTTCGATGGAATGCAAGCTGCATTCCTAGCATTCGTTCAAAACGCTCTCGGTATGGCTGAAGTTTCTAAATTCAGAGACACAGACTTACGTGCTCCCCAATCAGCATTTGAGTCTACCCTACCACATGATGAGACGGCAGAGGATGAAGACGAAGAGTCCTCATCAGACTGGGACTTTGACGAAGATAACAACAATAGACGAGGAAAGAGTGTTGAGGAGGATATGAGTCAAGTCGAGGATCTCGCACTCTTTGATACAAACAACCTGTATCGCATGACTCCCCAATCTGCCAGTGATGAAATTCTCGAGGATCACGCTGTGAGTAATAGCTTACCAATATGCAGTGAAATGTGTCTCACCGTGCGCACAGAGTGGCTCACATACTCCATTGGATACCCTCTTGGATTCTGCATTGCCCAAAGCGTTTCCCACAACTGCTAGCCAGGCATCAGCTGATGCATCAACGGCGCTTGGCAGCATGGCTGGAACTGTCGATAATTCATCGCTCGCTACCGAATTTCTTTCTCACTCTACTGCTTTCGACCCCATCGTAGAAGGCACCGCCGATTTCTCTGCCTTTGATCCCCATGCCTTCGCTGCTATTGTCAACAATCCCTACTTTGAGCCTGGTGTCCTTGACAATGACTGGTCCATGCGGGCCCTTGATACTACCGACAAGTCGTCAGATTTGCCTGCGCAGTCTCCCGCCAACCTGACATCTCCAGACGACTGTGATTGCCCCCCATCAAATCAAGAAATGGAGGTGCTGCTCCCTGCTGTCCCATCTGCGAATAGTGAGGAAGGACAGGACGACGATTCACTTCTCAACCAGCCGGAGGTTCATCCTCGCCATGGGGCACGCAGACGGCGTGTTGACAGATCCCCGGCTCCTACATCATCCATGGACCCACCTACATTGCCAGTGCACATGGAGATGAACGTGCCTCGTCTCCGTGCACGTAACAATGTTCCCTTCAATCCACGAGAGCGTGATAACAACATTGGAGTCCCGGCACGTCGTGCTCGCCCCGCAGACTCACGGAAGTACGTCCATTTTATTTTGTTGCAAAAACACGCTAATAAACTCCACAGAAAGGCTCGGCACTCTTGAATGGTAGGGTTGTGAGAGTCCGGTCAATGTCCTACATTTAGAGTGTGTGTATATACTTGTAACAACGTCCTGTATCAAATATTGTGTCGCACCTGCAATACAGTTATTTTGACTCCATACTACATAATCAGAACAAGGTGGCGGAATGGAGTGAGGGACTTAGTGAATTCAAAGCTTGAACGGACTTAGTGAATTCATTGAAAGCTTGAACGGACTTAGTGAATTCAAGGCTCACACAGACTTAGTGAATTCAAAACTCAAACCCTATTACTAATCCCAACGGAGAGCTGGAACAGGTAAGAGGCCTACTTAAAGTGAATACTGAGTACTGAGTAGCCGAACGCCAAAGAATTAGAGTATGTAAGCAGAAAAAGACAGAAAGAGACCTACTAAAGTGAGTACTGAGTGGCCGGATACCAAAGAATTAGAGTATGTAAGCAAGGTACTATCAGGGCGAAGCGGGAAGCAAGGAGTAGGTAAGCAAGGTACTGCCGGGAGCAGGGTATATAGGGCACGATGGATGGACGAGTGCTAAATATGGATGGACGAGTGC
This sequence comes from Suillus plorans, assembly GCF_016647745.1. NCBI lineage: Eukaryota > Fungi > Basidiomycota > Agaricomycetes > Boletales > Suillaceae > Suillus > Suillus plorans. The sequence continues at coordinate 194,188 of NW_024537467.1, read as the reverse complement.
TAAATATGGACAGCACAGCCCAAATATGTACCGGACAGATGATGCATCACTGTCAGATCCCTGATGCATTAATCATGCATCACACAATGAGCAAGCTTGATGCATCACAAAGCTAGGCTACTTAGCCTGCTCTAATGCATCAATATTACACTATTGCCTGAGGGAAGACAAATAAGACTAACAGTCAGTCACTAATATTAAGAACTTGGCCCACTTAAGACTACATCAAGAGGGTGTATTCTGTTCTGTCCTGCGTCAAACTCATCGTGTAGTGCCTGAGCAGCAGAGAGTAGGTTTCAAAGTCACGTATTAGTTCGGGCTGATCCGTGTTAGAGGCTTAGTTTGATCTCCAATTGGTTTGTGAAGATAGGGAGTATTGTTATAGCTCTAAGAATCATCGCATAAGACATACATCTGTATTCGTTGAAGTCATAGCACTGCATCGCGCCAGTTATTGACTTTCTTTAGGATCATAGCACTGCATCAAGCCAGTTACTGATTCTGTTTCCCCCCTTTTTAGTCACTGAGTACTTCCTTTGAAAACTCAACACACTTTTTCCCACGAACGACCACGTTATCGACTGTTGGTATTTGTCTGAACTGTTGACCGTGGTAGGATACTGAAAATTGGTGAATTTTACTGTTTTCACATCCTAGTAAGACAGCGCGCACGTTGAAGACGAGACCTTCAAGCCAGTATGGCTATCCACTCACAAGAATGTCGCCGACATCTTCACCAAATGCCTCCCTCGTCCATTATTCCTTCGGCACCAATCCGGACTCTCGCTCGTCGATCGTTAGTACTAGTTGCAACATTGTCATGTTGTGGGGGTGTCTTGAGTTTTATCATCGTCACTGTTCTTCGTCATCGTCCATAGCACTTTCCTTCTTTATATTCGTCACGTGGATTACATATATAATACGCACCTTCTTCGTTCGGCCATACCTCAGTCGTTGTCTTCACACACTGAGGTATGGTTCATTGTCTCTTATCTTCCCGCCGTCTCTTACTACAACTTCATAGCGTGTTTCGTATCTTAGGTACTAGCAATGATTAGTCGTTGTCTTCACACACTGAGCGTGTTTCGTATCTTAGCTTCTAACAATCACACACTCCTCGCTGCTGCTCTCCTCACTACAACCCGTTCAACTCCTCACCAGCATAATCACGCACGCTTTCTCCCATCTCGATACGGCTTCCTGCACCAAACAAGTGGTTTAGAGTGCGGGGAGGATGACTTGAAGATACACAGTTGGGGAAGGGCGTATGGGCTATAGGTGGATTTGATGAATGATGTTTTTGTGGTACTTCTTCTCGAGTTGTTATTTACCCGAGTGGAACTATCATTTATTCACAGGATATCACTTCATTTGACGCCATGCCAATGCACAATCCGCTCTGCTACTCCAAAATTTCATCTGCTAACCTCGAGAAACTCTGCATCTTCGGAGCAAGAAGGAGTCGAGGCTGGATGAGGGAACTTGCTGGAGGAAACTAACGTTCCTGAAACAAATCTAGGGCACGACACTAGCCGCAGGTGGATGATATCACGTTGTCCATTGTTACAGTTGAAATTCGACATCATTGAACGCATGCAAGGTGTGATGAGTAATTAATTTAGGAGTGCTTAAAGTTAACCCTTGAGCCCTCCTATTAATAATAACGCTGTGTCTTTGGAGCAGCATAAAACAACAGTGAGCCTCGTGATAATCTCCCCGTCCACTTTCATCACAATAATCAACCTTTAGAAATGACGAGACTCATTTTAAACCCTACGCCCCTTCGACTATTCGAAGATCATGGGCAACACTACGATTGTGGCGATATGCACATCAATAATCCACAAAAAAAACATTGCATAAATGCAATCGCAGTTTCCCCTGACGGGCAACACATGGTCACGACTTTGTGCAATATGGTTCATCTGTGGGACATGAGGGAAGGCGTTCTGTTGAAAAGATTGGAAGGGCATCCGAGGCCATGGCGCAATGTGAATGCATTGGCGGTATCGCGAGATGGACGCATGATAGCAATTAGTGATGAAGAAAGGACGCTCATCGCCTGGAATCTAAGCATCGGGGAATCTCGCACTCAAACCATCCAAGCCTATTGTACTAGGATCCAATCGCTGGCATTTTCTCCCGACGACTCACTGTTGGCGACCGGTTCAGTATATGGAACGATAGAGCTGTGGTGCACAAAAACCTGGCAGCAGCTAGGACATTCAATCATTTGTCACAAGGTAACTGTCCGCTGCATTCGGTTTTCGCCTTCCGGCAAGCTTCTTGCGATTGCAACAAGCAAGAACATCCAAATTTATGATCTGAGCACGAGCAAATGCGTAGCAGACCTCAAGGGTTACACTGACGGATCATACAATAATTCGCTTGCCTGGATGCCCGATGGTACACGGCTTTTTTCAGCGGGCGGTAACAGTGATCCGAACATACGCGAGTGGGATACATCGACCTGGACGCAGGTCGGTGATCCCTGGGAGGGTCATCTCAAAAGTATCCAGAACATTTCCTTAAATTCTAACGGCACTCTCCTTGCCTCCGCATCTGATGACAACTGTGTCCGACTCTGGCGTGTCTCAGAACGTCGACCCATTATCGTATTCAAACACCCTAGCGAGGTGCGGTGCGTCGCCTTCTCTCCCGATGACAGGCAAATCTTCAGCGGAGACCAGGATAAAATCACAGAGTGGCCGGTATTTGAGGATGTTTTGCCAAAGGATTGTCCAAAGAATGTTCCAAAGGATGATTCAAAGGATGCTCCCAAGGAGCAAGCGATACACCAGGTGATCTAGCTTTTCGTGACTCTTCGTCATTTAAACCTCTTCTTTGATGCCAAGGTTCAAGCCTACTCTGATTTCAAGGCATGTTCCCACCTTTATCTCCTACAATGTAATGCTAATAAATTTGACGCAGGTCCTCGCTATAAACTCGGACGTCCGAAACGCGTGCATAGCAGGCGATTTGCACACCGCTGAAATGGTGCTCAATCGAGAGATTGACACTGATGCCAATAATTACACCTCCTATGCCAACCGAGCATTTGTCATGGCACGAAAATCTGACTGGGACCGCGCGCTCCATGATGCAATTAATGTGATATACCTTGATCCATCACGGCCACCTTATGAAGCTAACTTTTATGGTGACATAGTCCGTCAGAATTCAGCCTTCTTTTGCGGGCCATATCTCCGAGGGCATTGCCCTCTTCGGGAAAAAGAAATTTTGGGCCGCGGCGAGCACGGCATTTGACCTCGCATCAGCATTCACCAATGGAGATTTAAAGACCACTCAGTGTCTGTTCTTAATAAAGGCGGGTAAAAGAAATATTACATAGTACTCAGTGCTTCATTGCGACTTTCAGACCATCGCATTGTTCAACGCGGGTCAACATAAAGAGGCAATGCTACGTGTCGAAGAACTAGCCATCTCTCCCAATGTCGATACTCTTGCTTGTCGTGTTGTGGAAGTGAGCATCGCCTATTTGATGAGGTTCAGGTAGTATGCTGGCACTGATCTTTCTGCATCAGGCCTATCTACGTGTTCATCTAGGAAACACGGCCTTTAATCAGAAGTTCTACAACGAAGCTGTTGACCACTTCACTGCCGCCGTCAACGCCAGTGCTTTCTTTTATAAATCGGCTATTCATTCTACATACGAGGAATTTGTCGTGGTGCGTTGATATGATACAACTGAACAGTGCGCTCATTTGTGTGTTTTTGCAGCTCTTCGGTTGGGACCTCAAGTCCTTGTGGCAGAACGCGAACCAGCAACAGTGCCATGCACTCTTTAAGGCGGGTAGAATTGGAGCAGCCGTAGAATCTTACCGATCCACCATGGACAAGAGTGATGAGCATACGAAAGCCGGCTTAAGTGCTTGGTTTGCTGGTAAGTACTAGTCTTCAGCAATGCTACCCAACCTTAGAATCCTAATCCTCAACCACACTCAGCTCTTCAGTGAAAACTAAGTACGCTCTATGTTTCCGATAGAGATGCAGCGCTTGCAACGTGTGGTTACTCGTGTGGTTGAAACACAGAAATTTTTGAGTAGTTTTCGTTTGTACTCTCACAGTATCTGTATTACTTTTGTACTTGTGCAGAGAGATATTCCTTTTCATACGGTTGAGCGACTACTGGCTGGTGTCTTTGAACTCTTGGCCCTCAGGTCACTCACTGCGTCTCAGGCTGTCATCGTCTTCATTATGGTGCGAGTGAAGCCCGCTATTTGCGAACAACGCTGGACTGCTCAACGAAGCCATATATTCTTTCCTTGAATAATCGTTTCGAGGATATTTTCAACATGTGACTCCATTGCAGGTGTTCCTAGCGTTCAAGATCTCCAGCGCCCGTGATACGCAAACGCAGCAAAGATAGAAAGATAGACTAACACATACTATATGCAGACTCCAGTCATGGATGTTCAAGCAAGTCACTGGCCGGATATCGTTCTTCTGGATCAAAGTGCAAGCACGCATGGATGAACGCTGCAGCGGCAATCGCTTCTGCTTCCAACAGACCGTACTTGATCATCTCGCTCTCGAGAGTCCTCGGAGACAGTCGGTCGATACGCAGTAACTTCCCTGATATGATCCAACCGTGTTCAATGGAGTGGACGCTACGAGGAAGGATGCACTGACCAAAGTATTCATCACGCTTTCGGGGCCTCGTAAGGATCTTCTCAGAAAAATTCTCCTCCGTCATGGCGCTCCCCTCGTCAAATAGTACGTTGTTGGGCTTGAGGTCTATTTCAGTAGAAAGGACAATACGTTGCGTCAGCGTAATTGCTATACCTACCTGTGTATATGATGTTTGTGGCATGCAACAGAGTCAAGGTTTCCGCAACTTGAGCGATGATAGTCTCGAAGAGGTGTCTTGATTGATTCAGCAATAATTTCTATGGCCTCCAACAGCAGGTGGCCGCTGTGATGACCTTTTGTAGCATGAACAGTCAGAGTTTTTATGGTACGGTATGATCAATATCTTAGCTTCTTAGCCGCTCTAATGGAATGAACGTTGAACGATGAGTAAGAATGACTTAATATGGGCAATTAGACTTACAGAGAATCTGAAGCCTAGCAAATAGAGGAAAACCGAGGGGTCCCTCCTCAGCTTTCTCAGGATATTACAGCGAGAATTGTTGAGTTGCGTCCCAAGGCTGGCAGTAAAGAATCCGAACTCCTCTTCCCCAGATAAGGTCAGTGGTTCTTCAGGAAATGGGTCGGCGATCGGGAATAGCATATCCGAATGTGCTTTTAATTCCAATGCCTCGGTACAAAACAAATAGACGGCTAAGCATGGCGAGCAAAATCAGCACAAGTGGTGAGCAAGATATGTATTACGTAATACCAACACGGTGTCAGTACTACATGCAATGCATACCGTTAGCCTAATATTATGGAGTGGACGTTGAGTCTGGGATGGGCGTCATGCAGTCATTGTGATGTCGCGCTCAAGCTAAGCAGCCCACCATCGATCCTGTATGTATATCAGGGTCTTTTCCGGCGAGGGCCAAGTTCAAAGGTGCTCACTATTCTCCGCGCTGAGAATAAGGAAGTGTGCTGGACGAAGAGTCTAAGAGCAGGGTCTGTCGTAGTCTTGAAATTGTTAAGGATTCTTTCGTAGGCAATTCATTTGAATGCTGACCATAACAGATGTATGCATGCAAATGAGGATACGCAGATAGTGCCGGCGATCTTCACAGGAGCAGCAGTGTTTGTGCACGCGCAGTGGACATCATTGAACTAGAAACATCGAGCTACAACATGGATTTTGATTGACTGGGAGCCGGGAGTTCGTTGCAAGCCTAGCAGTTAGTGGAGTCCCGTGTTTATTGATGTTTACGGGCATTCCCAAACAAGCACTTTACTACGAGCTTAACGTTGGCTCAGCTGACCAGCAGACTCACCTTCAATCTTTCTTGATGTGCTTTTACTTGAATTGTCCACCATGGCAATGGAACTCAACATCACCTCCGTGAGCTGGCCATCTCTCTACAACCCAGCCATCGAACTCTCCGTCGGTCATGGTCCCCTGCGTCCCATGCAGCCAGGTGGTTCTTATCTCGTCAATCCAGATGGTAGGCCATTTTCTGTCACTTCCTACTGCAGAAAGCTTATGGAACTCTACAGACATCTTTCGCTTCACTCTTTACTGGACTCTTATTTTTCACCTTCCTTTCTATGCCATCTGTGGCATTTATGCCTTCCTCAATTTCGCATTTCCGCCTTCGCGTCGATCAATAACGACATTCCCGCTTGAACCCTCTCCCCGCATTCCCTTCTCTCCCGACTCCAACCAAACTGAACAATGGATCAAGCCTCCACGACCTAACGTTCGCCGTTCTCGACTCGCTTTTGCCCTCCTCGTTATTCTTGCGTTTCTGTTCCTTAGTCTCACTGGTGCTGTCATGGGAGCAGCTGTGGTCGGCTTCGTACTTGCAGGTGTATACAAGGCAGGCGGCTTTTACATGTCCACGTGCGTTTGTTGTCCCTGCGCCCGCAGCATACCCATACTGATCAAATTCATCAAGCTGGGTCCCGTTCGTATGGGCTGTGATCCAGAGCCTGGTGGGGCTTCTGGCGTAAGTGGACCCTTTTTTTCGTCTGTTGCTATGCAATCTCAACCGTACTGGAAGGATCTGGCCATCTATCATCAACATCATCTGAGCTCTTGCGACTCTGCGAGTTTGCGTCCAAGCCCAAGATTATGGCTACCCCTTAGATTCGACATTGCCTTGCAACCCCTATACACCCGGGCGATCGGTACTTGTTCATCGCATCTTTGCCTTCAGCCTCGTGGCATGTCTTGCGAGTAGGGCACTGCTGCATGGCTTTACGATGTGCACTGTTGTTTCCTCCAGCGAAGCGCAGTTGCCCCACAGCCAGCTGGAACGATGGTTCAACAGACTCATCAGCGGTCCATTGGGTTTCCCAACCTTTTCGCGGCTCTCTGTACCATCATCACTTTGTACAGGTCAAGCTGCTCCTAGCGCATCCCACTACCGGTAGTAGAATACCGCACTCTTCATCCTCTCACGGCTGTCACTCTGTATCTTGTGCAATGCATTCATACAGGCGACCCTGTTAAAGCCGCATACAAATGACCGTTCATACGTGAGGTCAGATCATATGCATGTGGCCAAGCGCGATGATTCGCAGTAGGATGTAAAATCTGCTTCTACGAAAACATGTCGGCTGCATTTCCATTCCCTCAGAGTTGTTCACTATGGTGTGCAAGACAGGGTTGCCGCGCACTCTTGTATCTCCCCATCTCCCCATCTTATCCGAGCGATCTATCCCCCACCGTTCAAGCGACTCGCCTATTAAATGTTCAATTAATAATTAATTCCATATTGTGGGGAATTATTTTCCTGTCGGCCTGATGGTGGGATATGCAGGCACAGTATCGAGGAGACGTTGGCATTGCCCTAGGGTTCTTTCTCGTCGGTCCAAAACTTTCTCATCCCAACAGCGCTCACCGGCCGCATGGTTACGAAGACTTTGGCGACGCTGAACTCAGAAGGACTGAGCGCTCTGTCGGCCCTCACCAGTACACAACTCGCAGTGATTAACATATCTGCCAGTGCACAGTCCACATGTAACTTCAAAATTGGCCCGAGCACCGGCGCTAGAAATGTATATGCAGATACGACGTCCAGTACTCGGGTATAGACGACAAAATTCAGGAATTTCAGGGCTATCATAGTCACTGTCTGCATCCTCGGGTAGCATCGACGGTGTTAATGCGACACAGATGTCCTTCTTGCTCTATAACGGTGGATACTACTGCTTCTTAATCATTAAGGTGCAACAAGTGCGCTCAATCTTTTTACCCATCGAAAATCCCAACTGTTTATCGTGCATCTAGGCGAATATTCTTTAAAACGCGTTCCTCGATGCTAATGCAAAGCATTGTGCGTGAAGAGACGAACGAAGCACTTCGTAGTCATACAGTCGCGGAAGCTACCGCACTACTCTGAATTGACCTGTGACAACTAGTACTGCATATCGGATGCAAGTAGGACCGTGAGACGATTTTCGACCCCGCTCTTCTGCAGCGGGGTCGGTTCAATTTAGTTATGTAAATACCTCGCAGTTGCTTACCATAGAAATCGAAACTACCAGCTGCAGGCTGTATTACAATTCCCCACTTTGAACATTCTCAATACTGTGGTCAGTCATTACATGGACATAACTGGGATTCACCGTGATCTGGAACGATCGAATTTTCCATGGCCCGTTCTGTGAGTGGAGTTTGCGGCTGATACTAGTGCACACCAATATACGACTATTGTGTTCTCTCGGCGTCAATCGATTCGTCGCCATAATCACCCATAAAGGTCCAATTCATCGATGTCCATCCAAGCTAGGCAGGTGCAATATCATTCGTTTCAAACTTCAAGGTTCCAGATGCCACCATCAATATGTAATCCACGAACCATAACCATTTCCGACGTTCCGATTTCTGGCGATATCCTCACGCAGTTGTGTCACAGAGCGATGTGATTAAGTATGTTTGATCATCTTTGCTGCTTCATTGAAGCCTCCCTTTACTGACGAGATCAGGATCACTGCATCACCCCGCGATCCACGTGCTCAGGGTGCGATGACGCATCCACCTTGCTTCGGGAACAGCTTCGCACTTAGCCCCTCACTTATCGCTACACTATCGGCTGCCGTTCCGTTATCGTAGTATGACGTTGCTGCGGAGGGTTCGACAAACTGGTGCTATTCATGCGTGGGTTCTCATAGCGCCGACAGGGGTGGTATCTCGAGACTGCTTCTGAGGGCGTGGTGTACGCTGTGACATTCGGAAATATGGTCATAGAGATTCTGGCTTTGTTCCTTATGACGAACTGCAATGTTCATGCGTTCTAATGATTGCAACAATTTTGCTGCGTCGCTCGATTGGACAATTTCGATTTGCAAAGATGAGTGGAGTATGTCGCACTGCGGAACCTTCACGCACCGCCTTCGACTCTATCCGAATCACCAGGATCAAGTTAAGTTTGAAACGAGTCTAGATAAAACATTGCATCCAAAGTTCAACGATAAAGGGTAGGAGAAGTTTGATAGTCCCCGTTTCCGTAAACTTACAGTGTCTCATAGCATAATCGACGCAACACGAAAGCCTCACAGGTGAGCAGATTAGAGCGCACCAGCCAGTCGCGACGATCGGATAGCTGTGTCCTGCCTGCACATCTGTAGCCCGTCATCGCCTTACTAATTTTTCCATGATCATACCCAGGACACCGTCCCAGATCTGTGGTTGTGTGCAGCATGCATCTTTGCATGATGGATCTAATTAGCCTCGCGATGTTGCGTCCTCCACCACTCATCTTGCGTCAATTATCAAGAGCTGCAGTCAGTAGATTAACTGCTGCCAGAGCCTAGTGCTAGGGCTGATGATGAGCTTGTGAACACAAGGCAGATGTTACCGAGGATATTCCAAGACACCGGAACCCCCTGAACGCTACGTTTGAAATCCGCGGAAGAATTTGGAGAAAGCGCGGAACCTCGTGTTGGGCGTAGGGATGCGTCGTGATTGATTTGAGGCTTCATCTGATGTGATTGGCCATGCATAGACAAGGTTTGGTTCAGGCTGTAGGTAACGGATGTTTTATTTGCCAGCGTGCTGAACTTGAATAGTTCGAAACGTTGCAAGTGGATGTCAAATGCGCGTTATCTGATAAGTACCCCACGGAAAAGGGAAGTTAATCAGATTCTCGACGAAGCTCTGCTCTTCCGGTGAGCGGACTCTTGATCGGAAGATCGAGAACGGAGGCAAATTTTCAATTCTGTAAAGTCAGCGAATCTTGTAATCTTATCTATAACGCCGGAAGGTTATTAGGAATTGACGTATACACTTATGCGTTTGACGTACGCATGCTGCCACATAGTGTAACTCTTAGCAGTCCGGACGCGACGTACAATTTCGCCGGTGTCGTGATAATAGGGTAGGCGGTATCGTGAGCACACGCTTCGCCACGTTTTTTTCTCTTCGCGTATATGGCGCGAGACAACGCAATAGGTGAGAAATCATGGCTATCGTGACGACGCGGGCGCTGAAAAATTGACCAGGTACTTCCTTTGAATGATCTGTAATTGGGAAACGGTAATAATAGTGAATGGGAATTAAGATAAGATTAGGGAAGACCCTGGGAGCATCGGTGCCACAAGGTCAACATGAACAAAGTATACGTACAATGCAATAATATTTGATCTTTTATGATAGACGCTCAAACGATAAAATTTTATTATTCTACAGAGTACTTGCAACTCTTGCTGCCCTCTTGCTATATTCTCTGAAGGATGAATAGTAAAAAAATCAGTAAAAAACATAGCCAGGGTGCGGAGAGGGGGCAGGGATGATTAGGAAATATGTTTGTTATCTTTGAAACAGGTGTAATCTGATTGGCTGGATTTAGTTTTTGGTCGTTATCTTTTGGGTTTATCGGTTCCCGCCAATACCAAAAATCATAAACACTGCGGTGCCCGACTCTCCTCTGTCCGTTTATTTCTCTCCCCCCCTACGTGTTTCGCTCACAACAATACCCTTCTCCTCACCGTCGTCCACGTCGACCACGCATCTTTCATCATCGACCTGTACTGCATCAGTGAGATCTCATGGTTCCGCGGTCTTGACACAACAGCTGACGTTTCAACGTGTTACAGTCAACATATTGTCTATCTTACTACTGTCTGATAAAAAAAAATGTCGCCAATCGTAATGGAACCCCCTGCGTTGAACATGCATCATCCTGCGCTTTCTACCCTCTCCCGGATACAGCAGCAGTTCTCGCCCAGCACAGCCTCAGAACACGCTGCAGTACAACGCGACTCTTTGTCTACCTCGCCGGTCCTTGCCGGCTCCCTTCAGCAGAAGATAAACCCAAGCGACTTTACTTTTGAGCAGCTTTTGCAGTCAAAAGAGCGCCTCCAACCTGTCGTAGAAGACCAGCCAACGTCGACACCGAACGCGCCTCAACAGCAGCAGCAGCAGCAGGCGCAGCAGCAGGCGCAACAGCAACAGCAACGTACTGGTTGCACCAATTGCGGAGTCGTTGACACGCCCCTGTGGCGACGCGACACCGAGGGCAAAACCATCTGCAATGCTTGTGGTGAGTGATCTCTCTTCATCTCATCTCTTTCATTTCCCGTCCTACGCCGTCACGTGTCAACCCGTGGTTGGTGGGTTCGTGGGCGTCCGTTTCCAAAACACACCCCGTGCACTCCATATCACATTCGCAGCATTCCGTTGCATCTGAAACGTGTTCCGTGCATGCTTCTGCCGGTCAACATGCTGATTGGCCATTGTCATTTCCTACGTTTCTTTCCCTACCTACCGCTTGGTAGTGCAGTAACAGTGTGCTGATTGAAATGTGTGCAACTCGTGTGCGCATCGCTTGGGTTTTTGCTCTTTATTCCATGTAGGCCTTTACCTCAAATCACGCAAAGTCGCACGTCCCCCATCCCTGGCTCGCACGCCAACGCCCACTGCGACAGCTGCAGCCCCTGCTCGCCAACCCCCAAACGGAAGTGGGGAAACAGATATGTCCAACCTAAATCAGGCATCTTTGGCTGTACCAGCGACATCGCCTAGCCAACCCCAATCGTCGAAAAATCAGGAAGCATTGTCATCATCTCAAACTGAGAGCTCTGGGCAGCCTCAGGCAAAACCCTCTTCGAAAACTTCGACCCCCGCCAAGTCTATATCTGCCTCAGGTGCACACAATGTTTCGATTGGAGGCACGTGTCCAGGTGACGGACGATGTGATGGCACTGGAGGATCTAGTGCTTGTGCAGGGTGTCCCACACTCAATAACGCACTCGCCATATCAGGAAGATTAGAGATGACGGCTCCTGCAGACGAATCATCACCGTCCGCGCCCGCGCGAGGTGTCACTCCCACTGGTGATGCACCGTCACCCGGTGTCGATACTGAAAGCCCAGCGTCAGGGCCTGCGAAGAAGGTCAAATCTACTGTCGGAGCGCTCAGTTGTGCTAACTGTGGTACGAGTACAACCCCGTTGTGGAGAAGAGATGATGTTGGTAACAATATCTGCAATGCTTGTGGTGCGTTTCAGCTTTCGTTTCAGTTTACATGCCCTTGCCATACTTCGTATCTGGCGCGGCCATTGGCTTTATCTCCGCAAACTCCATTCACTTTGTAAAATTTCTTGCGGAACGCACGTTCATCTCGCGATTGTCGCGCGTGTCTATACCTCGTTTCTAGAATCAGGGTACCCGCCAGCCCAATTTATCATTCGCGTAATGGGAATTCAACTTATCCTTTTGGTTTATCTTCCTTCTCACGATTTGTGGGGATGCGTATTGCCATATTGGATTGGTTGATGAATGTTCTTGGCATCCGCCGGACCATTTTGATTTGACACATCATTGTTTTTTTTTGCCTTATCATCGTTTGGTCGGTTTCAGCGCTAACCATTGGATTGCTGTCCAGGTCTTTACTTCAAGCTTCATGGCACACATCGTCCCAACTCCATGAAAAAGACTGTCATCAAGCGACGGAAACGCGTCCCAGCGGCCGCAGGGATGTCGTCGGGGCGCATGTCAGATCAGGCTGCGGCTGAGGCACTCGTCTCAGTCGGCCGTCTTGGTAGCCAACACGCGAACACCGAGGAGAGTGATGGTGAGATAGAAGAGCCTCAACCTCGCCGGAAGCGAGCACGACGTGGAAAGAGCGATCGGGAGAAGGGCCGCTTGCGCGAAAAGGATGACGATGAAGATATGGGAGAGGCAGAAGAGGAACCAGAACCTGTCAGTCGGCGGAAGAATGAGCGGACTACGCGGAAAGCTTCCCGCGACTCACATGGTTCCGCATGGGCAGAAGGCACGAGCATACAGCAGATTGCAGAGGCTCTGAGTGGCGTCACCGGTGATCGTGCCCATTCGTTACCACGCAGTTCCGATATGGAACGCTTTGCGCATGCTCACCATCTTGCACGCACTGGATCGGGCCATGGCGCATTCATGGCAGCGCCACATGCCGGATTCGATCTCCCTCCTCTCAATGCCGCTCTCGGTGAACGGTTTGGCGGCTACGGACCCCCTAGTCTCTTGAGTAATCGTGATTTCGGAGGAACGCCATCTAGTTATATGCGCTCTGGTTCCAATGCGCCAAGCAGGACGCATTCACCGTTAAACCCTGGTCTTGCTGCTCCTGGTACAGGGTACGTCTTACCGCCGCCTCATGGCATGGGTCATGGATACTACGGACCCCTCGGCCATTCGCCCCCGCCTCATGATGTTTTGAACGGTGTCTTGACCCCAGGTGTTCCAACCGCGAGTGAGTTGAGGCAACATTACCTTGAACTGCACGAGCACCGGAAACGGCTAGAGGACATGATCTCAAAAACGGATGCTTTGATGGCTGGTGTCAAGCGAGGTCTTGACGACATGGCGAACATTTCCCAGCAGCAACATCAGCAGCAACAGCAGCATTCTCCTCAACATTCTCATCCCTCCCCTGAACAGCCTGCACAGCAGACTACAGTCTCATCCACCGCGGTGCCTTTGACTCGTTCTGGCGACAAGGACAGAAATAGAGAACCTGTTTGGCCCGTGTCACCCGAGCAGCCCCCTCGCGAATGACCCGACTCTCCTATGAACGTCGTCTCTCCAAAAATGACTTCAATGTCATCGCTGTCATTAGCTCTGCAAAATCATTTCGTCCCGTTTTGTCCATAACCCCACTCGCATCACCTTCACGACAGGTCACTCCTGTGATCATTTTGTTTTCTATATGTTTGACCGACGATCGGTCTGGGACTAGTTGTTGAGCACTTTTATCCATCAGCTCAACACGTTTGTGAACTATCTATTCCTCTATCTCTTCATCTCTTGGTTACCCCAGTTCATGCTTTGCACGTCTTCCATGTCAATATTAGGTTTGTCTTGTTGCTTTTTGATATCTTCGCTATGCGTATTGCCCAGTACTATGATCTGTTTAAAACACTTTTCTACGAGCAACCCTGTTCTTGTCCCTTATGATGCTTTGTTTTGCGTATATTATATCTATGTCGCCTCATAGTGTAGATCGCTGGTCATTGATGGTGGTCGGTGTGCATTTTCTAATCCTTATATACTCATCGTTTATACAGCGTTTCGGCTGGTTGGCTTACCCTACTCCCTAGAGTCCGCGTTCTGTTGTCTCAGCCTCTATTTCTGTTTATTCAGCAATCACATAGTATTTTTGACCACATCCCTGCAGTTCGACCGGTCTCTCAAACATATATATCACTCGGATGCTCGGAAGCCGTAGGGCTTTCCCACAGAACGAGTCGTTGGCTCTCTAGTTTGCTTCGGTCCTGATCCACAGTTACGCCATCTATAGGGACAATTTAGCCGACGCGACGGTGCGCCGTGGCTCAGGGTGAGCACAAATTCGTGGTTGCCAAAATAGTTGAATTATCATCCAGCTCGCTGCATAAAAGCTGCAGTTTAACATACGAGCGCATCCTTGGTTATTTCTGCTCAAATCTCGTGTCACCTGCTGTCCTTGCACTCAAGAGGCAGCCTGACATGTGCCAAGGCACCAAATGTCCATGTCATCAACTTGTGCTAGGTGTGCCACTCTGCCCAGATCAAGGATTAAGTTCCCTTGGACCGAGTTGTTGCTCGTTCGACTGGTATGCAGTCACTTTATTTTTGTCTTGACTGAAAAAAAACTTTCATGCGTAGCCTTCTCCTTCGCGAGATGCATTCGAGCAGTTTTGGAGCTCTACTATACTCAGTACCGCGACCTAGTATCACAGAACGGTTGTGAAAGCAACTTTGATGCCATTATGAAGAGCATTTGACTCATGTCGCCTTAAACTTGTAGCCAATGTTCCGTCTCCTCCATGCGTACACTCAGGCTGTCACACTCTGAAGATTTTTGATCTATTCCAATTTCTGTCCTTTCGGGAGATACACTCTATCTATCTAATCTGATGTCTCAGTCGCATCTCTGGGTACACGAATACCCTGATGTGGCCCATCAGTCTCCCATTCCGGGCGGCCTGCCGTTTGAGACGTGCCATCCTATGGGATGAGGTGAGTTTGTATGTACTGTCGACTAACTTGAAATAGGACTGTCATATACACGAGCTAAACGCGTACCGCTCCGAAGATGTAGCTGGGAGGGCCAATATCAACTTATCGGAGCGCCGTGGTATCAAATGGACAGTCTCAGAGACCCCAAAGCTTTGCCTGTTATCCGAGGCTTTTATGTCAAAACTGGTGTGCTAACAAGTCCAGATGCTGTACTTTGACGTTCACGGATGTCGGAATGTCGGCTACAAGGTTTCAGTTGCTGATAGTCGGAGGGGGCCTAAGCGGTTATCGCGGTCTCAGGCAATCTGATATCGACTACATGGATCACGAGCAGATGCTTCGATGTGATCTGAGTCCAGGACGTAATACGTAGCCTGGGATAACAGAGATCGCGGGGACGCACCAGGTAGGTAGAGGAATAGAGGAAGAATATGTAACGAGCTGGAGTCGAAGTCGAACTGCTGTACCGTGAAATTTACCTTTCCCAGGCCAAGCGCCGCCTTCTAAAATGGTATCCCAAGTAGTCGAAAGTTGAGATGACCCCAAATTTAATTAATCATCGGC
Organism: Suillus plorans; assembly: GCF_016647745.1. Lineage (NCBI taxonomy): Eukaryota > Fungi > Basidiomycota > Agaricomycetes > Boletales > Suillaceae > Suillus > Suillus plorans. The sequence continues at coordinate 178,552 of NW_024537467.1, read as the reverse complement.
ATCTCCTCCAGGTCGAGAGCCTCCACGACACTCCAAGGCCAAATTTGAAACAGAAATGAGGGGACCAACCTATAGCTATCTACGTCTACGAACTGATTCTGGGGGCGCCAGCATATATGACCGAATGTGGCGGGCGCTAATTCCTGGTGCGGCTCGGAACGCACCAGAATTCTTCCACTGAAAGTCTGAAACATAAAACAGCATGAGTCATTATTAACCGGGTTGGTCACAGAAATATATCTATACAAATAATCAAGCATTAGGCTTCCACTCAGCAAGCCACTCCTTCATGTACATTAATGCTGCTTCCTGCACGACTGCAACGGTCGGGTCTACGTAACCATTCTCCGTGATTAGATCTGAGCAATGGAATCCATTGCTCTCGTAGATCGGCATGTTGGGATTACTAGGCTTATTCAGTCCATCAGCAGAGACAGTTGCTTCACGCCAAGGGTCGCGCAGGCCGTTGGCGAAGAAGAGACGTGGAACATTCACGTTCCAACCGGCATACATCGTGTCAGTCTGTGTAGTGGTCGGTTGAGGTGGATGGGTAAACGCTTCAGGAAACATGTTCACGCATTGGCGCTAAAGATTATGTTGAAGAATGCTCATGTTTTGAATACAATCAATATACGTACCTCGTCGTAAATGGGTTGGAGGATGCGGCTCACAATTGCAGGTTGGCCTTCAGGGGGGCCAACCTGGAACCATCCGACTTGATTGCACCTAGAATAATTGTCAGAGTGGATCTTCGAGCTAATGAGCATACATACACCATCCAAAACCACGACCTGGTTGGATTGTTCACGGTAACATCAGTCCAGTAGGACTGACTCGTGTTATACGTCCCAAGACAGGTTCTAGCTTCACAGTCAGCCAATCCGGATGACTACATCTCAGGGGTACATACTCAGCATCCTCGGGTCCACAGACTTTACTATCAAGTTTAGCCACGTCAATCAGAATTCAAGGAGACCGCCTACCAAAGTTGTAGTATGTGGTATTCCAGAAGTTTCCCCAAGAGTAGATGGCGTGTTCGAGTCCCCATCCTTCAGGTCCGGCACTGACCCCGTTCTCAACCTCGAGTGCATCACAGAACTGGAAGAACATTGCTCCTGGGCCAACATCAGGCTGCAGAGATTGCCACTCGTACAAGGTGTACATGACTGTTGACCCAAGCAGAGTCAGTCGAGTCAAGAAGGCAACAGAAAAAGAATGTCACAAAAGGAATATTTGAGGTAAGCATATGGAAAAGGAGGAACTGTGCGCGCTGGTGAGGGCAATATAAACTACAGATGTTGCATAGATCAGAAGGCATACCAACCATGCCCCGTTCTACGCAACCACATATGTAAAAACTGAAAAGACAAGAATGACTCACGTGCACTGGCGAAATCGTCTACGTGTACAACATCGCCGAGGCCAAATGTTTCCTTGAGCGTCTGAATTCCAGCGGTGTCATTAACCGCGAACATCTCATCCAAGTATGCAACCACTGCCTGTACATCAGATGAACAGTTCTGTGGCATGTACTCGCGAATAGGTGTGAAATAACCATAAAAGTCGCTGTTTGGGTCAGAGAACAGCGATCCAAGGCCAATTTCAACGAACGGACACGTCATATGCGGATACATTCCGTTAATTATAACGAGAAATCAATCAGATTAATTGGAGATGCACAGTGATGTAACATACGTGATGGCTTCTACGACGGCAGAAGATGCATATGCAGCCCAGAAAATTTCCGGTTTGCTTTACGTCAATCATTATGCTGAAACATCAAATTGTGTTTCAAATTCTCACTTGACCATCGTCCAACTTGTGAGGCCTCCCGAGTAGCTTCCTCCGATCAATATCCATGGAGCCTGACCTGGTTTCACAGCATCACCACCAGGCATAGGAAGGTCAGCTGTGGTGGCAAAATATACGAGATCATCGATAGCCTGCTGGATGGTGAGAAGAGCTAGGGATTTTGGCATGAGGTTGTCGTATGGATTGGAATAACCAAAGAAACGGTGCTCGATGAGGATGGCTGCACCATTTTGTTCTTGGGCGATGAGACCATTGATCGTGTCGTTGGTAGTGTAGCCTTCGTATCCTGAAATAAAGTACTTTGAGAGAAAGGTAACAAATTGGTTACAGTAAAACCAACCATCTGCATCCACTTCTCCAGGCGTCATCAATATAATGGGACCGCCTTGGGCGCACACGTCAATATCGCTTGCAGCGCACCTTGATCCTCGCGACATACCAGGTTTATAACACTCCCAGTTCATCCAATATCGTTGCTTGAAGGTTCCGAGGCCTGGATTATCGTGGTCGATGAGCTGGTCGAAGTGATAAACAGTCGTAATATCGAGTGCTGTGCCATTTGGTGAAATGACAGAACGTTGAGGTGCTGAGAGCTTGGGGAGAGACTGCATGCCACGAAGCATGGCATTAGGGATAGCTGCTCGGACAAGGCCTGAAAGGATGAGCAACGCAACCCACATCATGTCAGCCAGTGGGGGGGTGAGATAACATGATCGTGGTCCGGGAAACGCTTTTTATATGTAGCCATGGCTGGATGCGTAAGTGGGTAGTGTAACACTTGCAATTTGACAACTTTGCTACTCGCTTCGTAAGAGAAGCCTGAAGAGGATATTTTTGGACATACAGGTTGCTCGACGGCCTTACCGTGGTCGTCCATCAAAAGGAACTTGGCGAAAGACCCAGTACTACGTATTCTCTAAAGCCTGGACTTGCGGCTCGCACAGCTGAGATGGATTTGAATGGTGAATACTGCTCAGCAGTATGATATTTAGATGCTCACCGCTGTGATGAAATGTACCTCAAGGGTCAGCGGCTTGACCCTGGTAATTAATTTGAGTCTTCTGATCTTCCAGGTATGTGTCGTTGGTAGGAGAAAGACTGTATACGGCCAACATGACTACTGAGGAAAGCTCCTTTGGAGAAGACCAATTGTACCGCGGTCAAAGTTGCCCTTGGCCTTGCTCTTTTGGGCAAAGGTCAGGAAGAGTATGACTAGTGCAGCTGACACAGGCCCGCCGGGGTCGTACTGCCGAGAGTGTAGCGGGAATCTGCTGCAACTATTTTCTTGTTGACTAAGTGCCAGTTCGTTATCCCTTCAACACCATGAAGGCCCTCTGGCTATTAGTACTAGTGTTGCTGATAAGTAAATTGGCCAACCCAATAGTCTCTACTAGTCACTGGCAAGTCGAGTGTAATGCATTCTGCATCAGAAGTCAGAAGAACATGATCTTAGCTTGTCGGAGTTACTTCGAACGCACTAGACATGTCTGACTTACATCATCATACGTGTCACAAGCTACTAGTTCTCTTCGATATTGGATCCGGAGTCCGTCACTAGCTATACTTTAAGAGTCAGGCTGGCTGTTCAAACTTTGGACATAAGTTAATTACAGTACAGTGTTGTGAATCAAGGACAACAACATCCAATGGCACCTCTAACGACTGGCAGCTGGTTCTAGCTGGCTAGCCTGAGTAGTTCACGGTATACCACTGGCCGGTCGACCGGTCAACGTTGAAACGTTGATCACCGGTGGGTTGTTCATTCTTTTAATTGATATAAGTTACCAAGTTTCTTACTCCATTGAAACAGGGAACGAGCTATTTTCTTAGTGCTATAAAGCAGCATACTACTACAACACAACGCGCTACCATCATGTAGTGCGAACACCGCGGTCAGCCTGTCCGGGTACAGCACAGGCGTTTCAAACTTTCTCCACCACTTGAAGCGCTCTGCTGTAACGTCATTACTTGCCCTTACAAGTCTCGGGCACGCCCCTTACACCCCATGTCGTCTAGAGGCGCTTGTTATCCAATTTTGTCAGTTGCCACTTCCCTAACTCTGGCACTTTCCTACGGAAGCACGTCATGTGGATTCAACGCTCCACTGATTGATATGATGTCAAAATCATGTAAGTTGGATGTTCTGGATTCTGAAGACTTGCTAACACTGTCTATGAATTTGATATAGTACTTCAGGGTTATCAAGAATCTGTGGTTCGCGAAGTTCGTGAATGAGGTTCATGTTTCTCAAGTGAATCGATGGCGTACTACTAGTGGACATGCAGTTTGTGCAGATCGCCGCCCCCCACCTGGTAATATTTGGTCGTGTGTGTTGTCGTCCTTCCTAGCTAGCACCAGCACGACATGCTTACGTATGGTATCCTTTACAGCGAACTATATAAGACTGCCTCCGCTTTCACCGAAGAGGACGAAACCTCAACTTAAGGACCGCAGGACTGTTCTCATCCACTGCGTCGAATGGAGAACGAAACCAATCAGCAAGTAACCCCACTGCTCTCGGATTATTGATTAATCAAGTTTTGTAGGTCACCCGAGCCGCTACCAGATTATTGGGCGGTTCCAGATTTTAACGAACATCCTATATTGTCCACATTGTTTCGTATACTCTGTCTGATCTCGATGTCAAGACCGTCTCTCGAACATCACTGGAAGTCCAAGATCAACGATGATGAATGGGATAAACATAGGAAGAGTTTTATTGAAAGACTGAGTAATACTAACATAGCGGTAGGGAACATCGATATGACCTAACCATGGACTGATTTATGAAATTGCAGGCAGGCTTGGCATGTAGTACTTCTTGGGGTCAAGGAAAGAAATCTAATACTGAATTGCAGGTACTCACTACTTCGGCGGTCTTTCTTTCAACACAACCGCCTCTGACATCGTTTCTTCCGTACACCATACGCGTTTGCTATCTTTTAGCCCTCGGATCTTTTGCGCATGCCCTCGGTGGCCTGCTTACTGGTCTAGCTGTAGTCAACATATGGGAAGCCTGTGATCGTATATGGGCTAAAGAAGTTTGTAGCAGACCTGACTGCATTTATGCGTATTCACAAACTTGCAGGTTCTGACGGCCACACGCTTTCGACTGTGCTGTACACTCATGTTTATCGCCTGGCCGACTGTATCTCTCACGCTTTCTATCATCTTTTTGATGTCATGTAAGTGGTCCCATATTGATGCCGAGATTGATCTAATAGCATCCTATAGCTCTTATGATCGCGTGTTACGCTTCTGGACTGTGGTGGCTTCAATTCTTGGCGACAGTAGAAATATTGTCCTGGGCGTGGATGCCCCCTCTCTTCGCTTGGTGCGCACTCGAAAAGACTCTACCACCAAAGTTGCGGGCATACAGACGGCAGACTGGCACCAGTTCGCCCCCCTCACGTATATGTACTTTCGAGGAATCGTAATGAATTGCGTAATTCGCTACTCGATCAGGTTGTGTTTGAGCACATGTACAGCCAACGTGCCGATGGTTTTTAGAGCATACCCAAATATGATACATGTATATTATCAGAGATTGGTGCCAGCAGTTGTCTAGACTCAGTGGCACTGTTTAGCCTGTATAGGGGTTTCTTTCGAAAGCTCCAATGAGTTATCAGAGCTTCATAACGAAGTTTAGGACGCTTCTCGACAGCAGGCAATACCACACGACTTAATGTGGCGCAAGGTAATTTCCGTGGTTCATGCTCAGTATGTTGAATTCCTCGAAAAAGGGCTTTACAGCGCCTACCACAGATCGATGCAACGCATTTAAATCCAAGACCAGGACACGTATTATATGCGCGGACTATTTGATGAGAGGCCATAACTGTACAGGGCCGTAGTACGCGAATTGCGATGGGTCAAGTGGTTTATAAAAATTTTGCTGTTGAATCAATGTCTGGCGTCTAGCCATATGAATCGACTGTAACACGCGGACGGATTAAAATTGAGTTCCATTACGGTTAATGCGCGCATATATGATATCACCGAGGTCACAACTTAGCCTAATTTCGGCATCAAGGAGGGGCATCGAACACAGCTGTGTTCTCACCAGTCATTCTGATCTTCAAATCTTCCCATATGGACTGCTGTTCAAAACCAACACATCCATTGCGTACGTTGATAGGGATCAACTGTCTTGCCCTAAACAGTTTTCTTCTTGACCCTGTGTGATGATTTGGTACAGAATGCGTGTGTGCGCATGCACATCACCGTATTCTGGGAACAATTTCCAGTGCGACCTGCGTATGCGACAAGGATCAACGGCTCGTAAGATCAGCGCACTTGACCTTTATATGTCATAAGAAACAAACGTTGAATGGGCTCGAGGGATGAGATGAGTGTCGTAGTATTCCAGAGGACAAATGATATCTTTGTCAAAGACGACCGGTTGAATTAATAACGACTGTCGATATATTTAGAAGGGGTCCATCAAGAGAGCCGAAACCGAGTCCAGCGTGTTTTATTATTACATGAGGATGGGTGTTCGAAGAGCCGCAGCACCAGGTGTGGCGGATGACGTAGAGATAGCATCGCGTCCTGTGGTTACGAGTATGACTGTGCCTGAGCCGTGTCACTGCATCACTGTATGATGTTGTTATTGTGAGGAGGCGAACTACTTGCAGTATCTTTCAGGATGGTCCTCCATTTCTCTCTTGCTGATGCGTTCCTCTACATGATGGAATGGAGTTCGAATATTCGGAAGGACAAAAATGATATACATGTTTGCCCTTGGCATACGGAACATCAACGACTGCCACTGAGCGATACTCGCGCAACTCGATCTCTGCATTATTGTGTCTGGCAGAGAAAATATTTCGGGCCCAGTGAAAAACGCGGGGTTGTGATAACGTATCGTGAGGATTGAGTCGTGCAGAACTTAGAAGATTGAGAACATCGAGTCTAGAAAAACAGTAGATGAGCGACGTACATACGTGAGCATGATGTGGTGTGTCATCGAATAATCACTGGGGTACACGACCTTGGTTGGCTGGACAGGACGTCGTGCATTGATGCAACGAGATCTGTTTACAAACGTATCGTGAACAGCGTGAAGACTGCCTTCCCGCATCCACGACACGTTTGTAACATAATGTGGTGTGTCATCGAATAATCACTGGGGTACACGACCTTGGTTGGCTGGACAGGACGTCGTGCATTGATGCAACGAGATCTGTTTACAACCGTATCATGGACAGCTTGAAGGCCGCCCTTGTTGCGCTGTTCCAGGCTCGTAGACTGTCAGTCGCAAACACATTTGTGTCTGGCACGGCTGCGTAGCAAAACAAAATGATAATATTGGCTTGAAGCTTAGAGAACGTCCGGGAAATGGTCGGCCCTGGGGCTATTCGAATCTACGTAGAAAGTGGGTCAGTCACAGACTCGCAGGCTGGGGCCGCTGGGCTGGCTTCAGGCGGAGTTTAAACGTTGCTCAGTGGCAAAGCGTCACGTGTCACTCCCCTCCCTCCGTGTTAGCGCAATGCACGAGCCTATATCATGGACATCACGAGTATATCTATGTCTTTGGCCCTCACGCACTCTCAAGAACTAATTAAATGATACCGCAATATGGCTTTTCAACGCTTCCTACGCTGCTCGAGTGCCTTAAACATAACATACTCCAACCCCCAGCCTCATACGTTCTCTGTTACTGTTGCACCTGGTGCCCTACCATCAATCACAGGGCGCACGCTGACAGGGAATGAGGCAGGCATGCGGGTGGGCTGTTGCGTAGGTAGGAAAGGAAGCTGGTGGTAAGGAGGGGGGTGGACGGGAAACGGGCAAGAGGTACTGATAATGTGCATCTTGAGTGGAACCCGAATGTAACATTCCAACAGCATACTATGGCGGGCGGGAGCCATTTATACTGGCGGGCTGCGCGATGGTGATGATGAGCGCATGGCATCGAGCGATATTTGAACTGCGTCCGAATCCAGCTGCCGAAGCCCCAGACTGGTCCCAGAGTCGGCCAGATCCTGACTTTCACGAAGCTTGAAGGGTGAGCGCTGAGCATTCAGCCAGGATAGTTAATAAGGTGATATATAAGCTAGGCGGCGTCCGCGGCTCTTGAAGACATATAAGTAGTACATAACTTGCTCGTGGTACCAATGACGCTTCCATTCCGCTTTACATCAAGCACTCGGCAGACTAACCATAGCTTCTGACACCACCATCACCACCCTCAACTTCCTCGCTTCACCTGACGGCTCTCGGCCTTACACTGACATCCACACCGCCACGAGAAAGCCGGCCCGCAACTGGATCGAGGACCCGCATGGTATGCAAGTTGAGGACATGTGCGGGAAGGAGGAGCTTTACAAGCTCGATAATGCCGGGTTTAAGTATGGGCGAGAAGCGGCGAAGAATACCAGCTTCTTGAACGATGATGAGATCGAGCGTGAATATTCCTCTGAGAGCATCGACCTCATCAAGAAGCTTACAGGGGCAACCAGGTTGTCATCTTCGATCACAGTACGTTGGCCACTAATTTGAAACGACGTCTCGATGCCCATTTCATGTCACAGCTATTTGTCACCGTTGCCCAGTCGAGCTAGATGATGACCCACAGAGACGTCAACCAGTCTCCCGGGCTCGTGTAGACCAAACGCCCGCGGCGTACATTGCTCGTGTTCACAGGCATATCCCACCAACAGAAGCTCCTTCTCTCCTCTGCAGACGCTTCCAAATCATAAACCTTTGGCGTCTGATATCGCATGCAGCTGTAGATTGGCCACTTGCATTATGTGACTTCCGGAGTGTCCATTTCGAGAAAGACTTGGTGCCTGTGGATAAGACGTCGTGCATTAGCCTTGAAACGGACATAAATGCAACGAGATTTGTTCATGAAGGTGTCATGAACAGCAAGTAGCGTTGTTTGAGGCTCGCGAACAGATTGTGAGAAGTATCTTGCCTTTGAAATCACATACAGTGCAGAGGAAATGGAGTGGCTGCAGCCTGGGCCCTCGGAAGCCTCGAGAAATGAAACGGACTCTGTATTGGCATCGACACTTCTTCCCAGACGTAGGTTACAGTAATATAAACAACTTGCCTAACCACAGCCCCAGCCTGGCAATGCTTCAATCTATTATCACGTGGACGGCCTCCACTCAGCAAGCCACTCCTTCATGTACCTTAATCCTGCTTCCTGCACGGCCGCGACAGTTGGGTCTACAATGCCATTCTTCGCGAGCATATCCGAGCAATGGAATCCATCGCCCTGATAAATCGGCATGCTGGTAGTGTTAGGTTTATTCAGTCCATCAGCAGAGACAGTTGATTCACGCCAAGGGTCGCGCAGGCCGTTGGCGAAGAAGAGACGTGGAACATTCACGTTCCAACCGGCATACATTGTGTCGGTCTGTGTAGTGGTCGGCTGAGGCGGATAGGCGAACGCTTGAGGAAACATGTTTACGCATAGGCGCTGAAGATTATATTGAAGAATGCTCATGTTTTGAATACAATCAGTATACGTACCTCGTTGTAAATGGGTTGGAGGATGCGGCTCACAATTGCGGGTTGGCCTTCGGGGGGGCCAACCTGGTACCATCCGACTTGATTGCACCTAGAATAATTGTCAGGGCGGATCTTCGAACTAATGAGAATACATACACCATCCAAAACCACGACCTGCCTGAATTGTTCACGGTAACATTAGTCCAGTAGGGCTGGCTCGTGTTATACGTCCCAAAACAAGTTCTAGCTTCACAGTCAGCCAATCCTGATGACTATATCCCAGGGATACGTACTCAGCATCCACGGATTCACAGACTTTACCATCAAGTTTAGCGATGTCAATCGGAAATCAAGGAGACCGCCTACTATATTTGTAGTATGTAGTATTCCAGAAGTTTCCCCAAGAGTAGATGGCGTGTTCAAGTCCCCATCCTTCAGGTCCGGCACTGACACCGTCCTTGACCTCGAGTGCATCACAGAACTGGAAGAACATTGCTCCTGGGCCAATAGCAGGCTGCAGATTTTGCCACTCGAACAAGTTGTTTTGAACTGTTGGCCCAAGCAAAGTCAGTCGAGTCAAGAAAGCAGCAGAAGAAGTTAAGAAAAAGAATGTCGAAAAAAGAAAAGGAGGAACTGTGCGCGCCGGTGCAATATAAACGACAGAAAGACATGCCAACCACGCTGTCTGTTCTACGCAATCACATAAGCCTGAATATAGGACAAGGACGACTCACTTGCAGTGGCAAAATCATCTACGTGTACAACATCGCCGAGGCCAAATGCCTCCTTAAGGGTCTGGATTCCAGCCGTGTCGTTAGCTATGTACAACTCATCCAGGTGGGCAATCACTGCCTCTACATCGGAGGAACAGTTCTGCGGCATGTACTCGCGAACAGGGGTGAAATACTCATAATAGTCACTGTTTTGGTCGAATAAAATCACATCAATGAGACACGAGGAGTGATTTTAATAAAATGACGTACGTGATTGCTTCTACGACCCCAGAAGATGCATATGCGGCCCAGAAAAGTCCTGGTTTGCTGCACATGAATCATTAACTGAAACAAACGTTTCACTTCTGGCAAGTTACTCACTTGACCATCGTCCAACCTGTGAGGGCCCCCGCGTAGCTTCCTCCGGTCAGTATCCAAGGGGCCTGACCTGGTTTCACAGCATCACCCCCAGGCATGGGAAGGTCAGCAGTATTCGCGAAATACTCGAGATCATCAATGGCCTGCTGGATGGTAAGGAGCGCGAGAGATTGTGACGTGAGGTTGTCGTATGGATTGGAATAGCCAAAGAAACGGTGTTCGATGTCGATGACTGCACCATTCTGTTGTTGAGCGATGAGACCGTTGATGGTTTCATTGGTAGTGAGAGCCTCGGAGCCTAAAAATCAAGTGCTTGAGAGAAAATCACAAATTAAGGATGGTTAACTGACCATCCCCGGGACCTTCTCCAGGTGTCGTCAAGATGATGGGGCCACCTGCGATGCAACGTTACTCGAAGTTGCACTTCTACACTCACGACATACCGGGCTCGTAGAATTCCCAGCCCATCCAATACCGCTGCTGGAAGGTCCCGAGGTCTGGATTATTGTGGTCTATGAGCTGATCAAAGTAATAGACGGTCGTAATGGGTGGGAGTACTGTTCCATTCGGCGAAGTGATGAAACGATCCGGCACTGGAAGCTTTGGGAGAGAAGGCATGCCGCGAAGCATTGCGTTGGGGATAGCTGCTCGGACATGACCTGCAAGCAGCAGCGACGCAAGGGCCCACATCATGTTGAATATTGATGACAGGGATGGCACTCAACAACATGATGATGGTCGAGAAAAGACCTTTTATAGCCACGGCGAGGCACCACACTAGTCCGAAGTTCTGATTGAAAGATGTGCTACTTGCTTGGCAAACAAGACGCGGCAATAGATGAGTCCCAGAATGGAATTGGACTTACACTAGTAGCTGGCAGCAGATTGCTCAATAGCTTTCAAATGCACCCATCGAACTGAAGTTCGCGAAGGATTTAACAGTACGTGTAGACTTGCTCATCGCATTCAGAGTCTGAATATGTGGCTTGCACGACTGAGATTTGAATAATTGTAGATTCTGATCGATAACTCCTGGAATATCACTTGCTAAATGCTCGATACTGATAGGCCAGTGGTGAATTAGAAGCTCACTTGAACGACTTGCTGGCGGCGCTCACCGTTGGTAATCTGACTCGGAGACCGGGCCCGAGGCTGGACCACGGGAACATCTTACGAGAAGTTGCGACTTCTGATTCTTGCAGGAGATCGGGAGAATACACGATGACCTGCTGTGGTGGTGATGCACACGAAAATTCGGACTTTGCGGTCAAGCGCGCGATCACTTTGCCTAATATGGACTCTGAATCAAGAAGCGCCAAGCAAATTGCAACTGGACAACTGCTACAAAACTCGATTCAAACGCTGCAATGCGCACGCGTAGTGAACCATGCACATACTACTATGTCAAGTTTGACTCGGAGTACTGCATCACGGCGGTAAACTTTGGGCACCACGTGAAGAACCTAGCATTATGTGGCAGCGCACTCCCAAAATCTTTCCTTCCTGTGGTCGACTTAATTCGACAGTTTACTGGAGGTTCATGGTGTTGAGCACGGTCGAGGTGGACTTTGGAGAGATTGTGTCTTTCTCCGAGTCTAAGTTGCAGAGGTGTGTGTATTCGTTGTTTGAGGCTCGCGGACAGATTGTGAGAAGTACCATCTTGCCTTTGAAATCACATACGGTGCAGAGAAAATGGAGTGGCTGCAGCCTGGGTCCCCGGAAGCCTCGAGAAATGCAATATACTCTGTATTGTCATCGACACCTCTTCCCAAACGTAGGTTACTGTAATATAAACCTAACCACGGCCCCAATGCTTCAATCTAGTATCACGTGGACGGCCTCCACTCAGCAAGCCACTCCTTCATGTACCTTAATCCTGCTTCCTGCACAGCCGCGACAGTTGGGTCTACATGACCATTCTCCGTGATTAGATCTGAGCAGTGGAATCCATCGCTCTCATAGATCGGCATGCTGGGATTGCTAGGCTTATTCAGTCCATCAGCAGAGACAGTTGCTTCACGCCAAGGGTCGCGCAGGCCGTTGGCGAAGAAGAGACGTGGAACATTCACGTTCCAACCGGCATACATTGTGTCGGTCTGTGTAGTGGTCGGCTGAGGTGGATAGGTGAACGCTTGAGGAAACATGTTCACGCATTGGCGCTGAAGATTATATTGAAGAATGCTCATGTTTCGAATACAATCAATATACGTACCTCGTTGTAAATGGGTTGGACGATACGACTCGCAATTGCGGGCTGGCCCTCGGGAGGGCCAACCTGGTACCATCCGACTTGATTGCACCTGGAATAATTGTCAGAGTGGATATTCGAACTAATGAGAATACATACACCATCCAAGCCCACGACCTGTTTGGATTATTCACGGTAACATTGGTCCAGTGGGGCTGGCTCGTGTTATACGTCCCAAAACAAGTTCTAGCTTCACAGTCAGCCAATCCGGATGACTATATCCCAGGGATACGTACTCAGCATCCACGGATTCACAGACTTTACTATCAAGTTTAGATATGTCAATCGGAAATCAAGGAGACCGCCTACTAAATTGGTAGTATGTGGTGTTCCAGAAGTTTCCCCAAGAGTAGATGGCGTGTTCGAGTCCCCATCCTTCAGGTCCGGCACTGACACCGTTCTTGACCTCGAGTGCATCACAGAACTGGAAGAACATTGCTCCTGGGCCAACATCAGGCTGCAGATGTTGCCACTCGAACAAGCTGTTTTGAACTGTTGGCCCAAGCAAAGTTAGTCGAGTCAAGAAAGCAGCAGCCAAATTTAAGAAAAAAATGTCGCAAAAAGAAAAGGAGGAACTGCGCGCGCTGGTGAGTGAAATATAAACTATAGAAAGACATGATAACCATGCTGTCTGTTGTACGCAATCACATAAGCCTGAATACAGGACAAGGACGACTCACTTGCAGCGGCGAAATCATCTACGTGTACAACATCACCAAGGCCAAATGTCTCCTTGAGGGTCTGGATTCCAGCTGTGTCGTTAGCTACGTACAACCAATCCAGGTAGGCGATCACTGCCTCTACATCAGAGGAACAGTTCTGCGGCATGTGCTCGCGAACAGGGGTGAAATACCCATAATAGTCACTGTTTTGGTCGAATGAAATCCAATTTCAATGAATGACCATGTTGCAATACATTCCGATGATCATGCCGGTCGGAGAAAATCACATCAATGAGACACGAGCAGTGATTTCAATAAAATGACGTACGTGATTGCTTCTACGACCCCAGAAGATGCATATGCGGCCCAGAAAAGTCCTGGTTTGCTGTACACGAATCATTAACTACGTTTCACTTCTGGCAAGTTACTCACTTGACCATCGTCCAACCTGTGAGGGCCCCCGAGTAGCTTCCTCCGGTCAGTATCCAAGGGGCCTGACCTGGTTTCACAGCATCACCCCCAGGCATGGGAAGGTCAGCAGTATTCGCGAAATACTCGAGATCATCAATGGCCTGCTGGATGGTAAGGAGCGCGAGAGATTGTGACGTGAGGTTGTCGTATGGATTGGAATAGCCAAAGAAACGGTGTTCGATGTTGACGACTGCACCATTCTGTTGTTGAGCGATGAGACCGTTGATGGTGTCATTGGTGATGAGGGCCTCGGAGCCTAAAAATCAAGTGCTTGAGAGAAAGTCACAAATTAAGGATGGTAAACTGACGATCCCCGGGACCTTCTCCGGGTGTCGTCAAAATGATGGGGCCGCCTGCGATGTAACGTTACTCGAAGTTGCACTTCTATACTCACGACATACCGGGCTCGTAGAATTCCCAGTTCATCCAGTACCGCTGCTGGAAGGTCCCGAGGTGTGGATTATTGTGGTCGATGAGCTGATCAAAGTAATAGACGGTCGTAATGGGTGGGAGTGCTGTGCCATTCGGCGAAGTGATGAAACGATCCGGCACTGGGAGCTTTGGGAGAGAAGGCATGCCGCGAAGCATTGCGTTGGGGATAGCTGCTCGGACAGGACCTGCAAGCAGCAGCGACGCAAGGGCCCACATCATGTTGAACATTGATGACAGGGATGGCACTCAACAACATGATGATGGTCGAGAAAAGACCTTTTATAGCCATGGCGAGGCACCACACTCCCGAAGTTCTGACTGAAACATGTGCCACTTGCTTCGCAAGCAAGACCCAGCAACAGATGAGTCACAGAATGGAATTGGACTTACATAGCTGGCAGCAGATTGCTCAATGGCTTTCAAATGCACCCATCGAACTGAAGTTGGCGAAAGACGCAGTACGTGTAGATTTGCTCATCGCATTCAGAATATTCTGAATGTGGCTTGCACGACTGAGATTTGAATAATTGTAGATTCTGATCGATTACTCCTGGAATATTACTTGCTAAATGCTCGATACTGATAGGCCAGTGGTGAATTAGAAGCTCACTAACGACTTGCTGGCGGCGCTCACCGTTTGAATGCCATGGTAATCTGACTCGGAGACCGGTTCCGAGGCTGGACCACGGGAACATCTTATGAGAAGTTGCGACGTCTGATTCTTGCAGCACTCATGCGTCAGTGGGAGCATACACGATGACCTGCTGTGGTTTGGCTGTGGTGATGATGCACACAGTACTACTCGGACTTTGCGGTCAAGCGCGCGATCACTTTGCCTAATATGGACTCTGAATCAAGAAGCGCCAAGTATATTGCAACTTAACTTGACAACTGCTACAAAACTCGATTCAAACGCTGCAATGCGCACGTACCAATAAACCATGCACGATTACCACTATGCCAAGTTTGACGCGGAGTACTGCATCATGGCGGCAAACTTTGGGCATTCATCGGTGCGTATCATGATTGAAGTTAGCAAATTTACTGGTCTACGTCACGGTATGTTATTCCACAGTATGAAAGCACGAATAACCGCTAGCATTAGGTGCTATTGGGTCCACCGCGTCATGCTGTCACGGTGTCGCTGCGTGTTCATAATTCTCTCCTCTACTTACGGTTCTTTCCTCACTACTATGGCGACCTCTGCTTCATTCCACGGTGTTGTTGGTCTTCAAAATGGAAGTAGATATTGGATTATCAAAAAGAATTCTTGGCAATACGACAAATTCATCCCCAAGAAGTCGGTGATATTCATATTCATATTTGATGCCACTGCCAACACTGATTCTGCCGAAGATAGATTCTACATATTGGATGCGTAGACGACTATTTTACAGCATTGGCCATATCATTGCATTTCCTCCATCTCTTTGCCAATGATGCACATGACTTGTCTTGGCCTTCGTACTTTTGCTCATTCATCTATTCGTATGGGACTTATGGGACTCAACGCCAACATCATCAATAGATCATGGACTATTTACCGGTGAACCACATCCTGAGCAACGACAAGATTTGCCAATCAACAATCTGCTTGGGCAACTTCATTAACAAGACCGTGACACTCATCTACACTGTTGCGTCCTAAATCTGAAAAACAAAATTCAGAACCAACCAACCAACTAACCAACAGAACCAAGGACGTACCAAGATTCTCTGTCAGGTTCCACTCGCACGACGGTGCGCAGCTGCAATTCAGGATGACTACAGAATATCGCGACAAAGTGCGAACCCGTCATGACATAAGACAACAGTCTGGCTGATAAAGTGTCGCGAAGAATCAACAGAACATCAGTAGAGACCTGCATGTTGCCTTCGACCAAAGTCACGAGCGCTCGAAACATACTTCTTTGAGGACGGTCGAACGCATCCGAATCCAAAAACGACACGGAGAGTAATGAATACGCAGAGAAGTCATCTTGCGCGATAGGCCCTTAGCATAAACAACATGATGACAAAGTAGGTAAAGAATCAAGCCCATTAATTGCAAGACATGGGAAAATGTCACCATTATTATTTGCGCTGCCAGTAAGTGTAGATTTGCTGGAACTATTGATCTGACATGGCCTTGTTCGAGGCTCGCGAACAGGTTGTGAGAAATATCTTGCCTTTGAAATCACATACACTGCAGAGAAAATGGAGTGGCTGCAGCCTGGGCCCTCGGAAGCCTCGAGAAATGAAACGGGCTCTGTATTGGTATCGACACTTCTTCCCAAACGTAGGTTAAACAACTTGGCTAACCACAGTCCCAATGATTCAATCTATCATCACGTGGACGGCGTCCACTCAGCAAGCCACTCCTTCATGTACCTTAATCCTGCTTCCTGCACGACCGCGATAGTCGGGTCTAAAATGCCATTTCTCGTTATCATATCCGAGCAATGGAATCCATCGCTCATATAGATCGGCATGCTAGTCGTGTTAGGCTTATTCAGCCCATCAGCAGAGACAGTCCCCCCGCGCCAAGGGTCACGCAGGCCGTTGGCGAAGAAGAGACGTGGGACATTCACGTTCCAGCCAGCGTACATCGTGTTCGTCTCTGCTGTGGCAGGCTGAGGTGGATAAGCGAATGCTTCAGGGAACATGTTTACACATTGGCGCTGATGATTATGTTGATGAATGTTCATTTCTTAGATCAAATCTACGTACCTCTCCATAACTGGGCTGGAGGATGCGGCTCACGATCGCAGGTTGGCCTTCAGGAGGCCCAGTCTGGTAGAAACCGATTTGGTTGCACCTAGTAACATCGTCAGATTAGATATTGATGCGGATGAGAATGCATACACCATCCAAAACCACGATCTGTTGGCATTATTCACGGTAATGTTAGTCCAGTAGATGTCAGTCGGGTCAAACGACCCAAGACAGGTTCTGTCTTCACCGTCAGGTGCAAACGATATCACGTCCCAAGAACACGTACTGGACATCTTGACCAGGACAATCTTCACCATCCAGATTAGCCATATCAATCAAAAATAAAACGGATCACATACTATAACTGTAGTATGTAGTATTCCAAAAGTTGCCCCAAGAGCGAATAGCATGATCAACTCCCCATCCCTCAGGTCCGGCATTGACACCGTCCTTGACCTCGAGTGCATCGCAGAACTCATAGAACATCGATTTGGGGCCGATATAAGGTTCCAGACCTTGCCAATCCCATAGGTTGATTTCAACTATTGGTTCGAGCAGAGTCAGTTAGGACGCCAAAAAACATTGTCCAAGAACAAATATATGAGTTTGTATCCAAACGGCTGACACAACACGAATGAAAAGGGTAATAAACTGAAGGCATAACAAACTGAAAGACGTTGTGCGAATCAGAGGGTACATAGGTGTTCGTTCTATGCATGGATTTAAGATTGAACGAAACGCAAGGACCACTCACGTGCGGTGGCGAAATCGGCAACATGATCAAGACCGCCGAGGCCAAATGTCTCCTGGAGCGTCTTGATTCCAGCTGTGTCTTTAGCCGCATACATCCCATCCAGGTAGGCGATCACTGCCTGTATATCGAAAGAACAGTTCTGTGGCATGTGCTCGCGAATAGGGGTGAAATAATCATAATAGTCACTAATTTTGGTCAAGAAGAGGTCGAAATTCATCACATCAGTGAGAGTCAGCAATAATTGCAATGATGTGACATACGTGATCGTTTCCACAGTAGCAGAAGATAAATATCCAGCCCAGAAGATTCCCGGTTTGCTTTGAGTCGATCACCATACTGACAAAACGGGATCAGTTTGTGGCACTCACTTAACCATCGTATAACTGGTAAGGGCTCCCGAGTAGCTTCCTCCGACCAATATCCATGGTGCTTGACTTGGTTTCACAGCATCACCCCCAGGCATGGGAAGGTCAGCGGTGGTGGCGAAATATACTAAATCATCGATAGCTTGCTGAACAGTGAGGAGAGCCAGAGATTGTGACGTGAGGTTGTCGTATGGATTTGAAAAACCAAAGAAACGGTGTTCAATGAGGATGGCTGCACCTTTTTGTTGTTGAGCAATAAGACCGTTGATGCTGTCATTCGTAATGTAGACTTGATAATCTGGAACTTTGTGAGAAAGGTAGCAAATCGGTTATAGTCAAGCCAACCATCTGCGTTCACTTCTCCAGGCGTCATCAGTATAATGGGACCGCCTTGAATGCACACGTCAATATCACTTGAAGCGCATCTCGATCCTCGCGACATACCAGGCTCATAAAACTCCCAGTTCATCCAGTATCGCTGCTTGAATGTTCCAAGGTTTGTATTATTGTGGTCTCTGAGCTGGTCAAAATAATAGGCAGTCGTAATGTTTGGGAGTATTGTGCCATTCGGCGAAGTGAACGAACGTTCTGGCACTGAAATTTTTGGGAGAGAAGGCATACCACGAAGCATGGCATTGGGTGTGGCTGCTCGGGCAATGCCCACAAGTAGCAGAAACATGAGGGCCCACATCTTGATCGCAAGGGTGGGATTACACGACATGATCTTGGCGGAGAAGGGTTGTTTTATGTGTAGCCATCCTGCCGGGTAACCAGGCGGCCCAATTGAAGTCGCGTCAAAGACTCGTCATGGACTCCTGGATGGCGGCAGATGCTAAGAAACCACATGAATCGCACTTGCAATTAGCTTGCCGGTAAATTTTTTACAAAGCCATCACCTGGATGAATATTGACGGGAGAATGCCAGCGCGCCGTGGGAATCATCTTACAACGAATACATAGAAACTGCATTTGTATCATAGTCTCTCCAGTACTTACTAGAAGTTGCTCATCTCGCCACTTCGGTACTGCAGGAGAAATGGGCAGAGCGCGTGATTTGTTTTCGAGTTCGGTAGTATTTCGCCGGTTGCTGACTTCAGCTGGCTGGCAGATCATCGCTCGTTGTCGCACTGCTGTTTGACACCGCGACAATCGCAGAGTCGTAGAAGTGGAAATGGACGGGTGCTTGCTTTGTCTGCACAGCAATCGATAGAGTACACAACCTACCCAGTTGAAAAATGGATTCAGATAATAATTTACAGTAAGTTCAGAGTCATAGCATGACGCTACCTATGGAGTTCAGAAAACTGTTCTCGTGACACAGATATCGCGGAGCAACCTGCCAGCAGTCAGGGACCAAAGGGAACTATATCAGATGGTGATGCCGTGTTGGAGTACTAGCAGCACTTGTAACACTTGGTGTTAGGCCGCTGCCAAGAAATGATGGCTGCCCCATGTCAAATCCGGGCGGGGCGGTGGATCAGGAAAGTAAAAGGATGCCATCAAGATAAAGACATTTTGTCGAAGAAGATGTGTATGATAACAAGACCATCATCGTGCGGACCGCCTCATGAACGTCTACATGGGACATGAGTCAGTTTGACGTTACAAAGGAGGACTAGCACACACCACCGCAGCCAGAAACAAGACGCCCACCGTCGCCAGAGCAAGTTCACTTGAACCATACTCAACAAATAATACCATCAAGATTCAAAATCCAGCACAGATGGCGGATGACTCGTTGTGGCCACATCAATCCAGTGACCACTCCTCGTCGGACGTTTGAAGATCATGACGATGCTGTAACGACATTTGCAGCTCGTCACAGCCTTCCCCGATAAACGACGAATGATCATTGAATCATATGACAAGACGTTTTCTCTGTAGAACCGAAGGAGAACGTTGTATTCAGAAAGTCAGGAATTTGAATGATCTGGGCCCTTGCGATTGATATTGCTGACTGCCACATCGTCTGCATAGAGAACGAGAGCATGGAAGTTACCTTCGTAACCTGGCTCATGTCTTCACTGCAGCAAAAGGTCCTTTTCTACTACTAGTAAGCTAGCGCAGCGCATGAAGCTTGAAAGGTCGACAGATGGGAGGCTCTGGGAGCAAGTGTTGGATTCCCTTGGAGTGAACCCAGTACCAACAAGAAAATGCTCGAAGAAGAAGTAGAAATAAGACCAGGGAAAGGTACACGGGACAGAGCGCAGATGTACTGCAGAGGTGAACAGACCTATTACCAAGTGTCCACAACGTGAATGACACAGGAACTCGCCGCATGCACCTGTCCCCGATGCCTCCCTTGGCGACCATCAGCCTCTATGCATGTGCAAGCACCTGTTCCCGGACTGAAACAGGTGCGTCCTCTTTTACAAGCTCTTCATACACGATTCTGTACCATATCATTTTCAGCAAACACTTTCGAAATGGTGTATGTTCACTGTACTCTTCCTTCACTTGAATGCCCAAGTGCTTCTGACACCTCGGGCAAACCATGTCCAACCACCACCTCTTGTCGCCCACAACGTCTGGGAATGATTTCATGCACCCTCTGACTGCCTGCAGCCACCACACATGGCCGTGACATCATGTGGCCTGTGTCAGACTGTTCTGACACGCTACTTGGTGGATGTGTTTTATTTTATTTTCTATTACAGGCGGTGACCTTCGGTTGCTGCTTTTTATTGCTCGTGTCATTCCACTATAAAAGCAGGTTATCTTTCTCCATTTACTCATGAAATAAGTACGTACGGGACAATGAGCAAAAGGATCAGTTCTGATCCAGAGCTGGGTGAGAGAACAGATATTGGGAGCCATTGAAAGTAGTTGCGAAAGTTAGTCTCAGAGGAAATTGTTTGCGATTCACTGTCCAACTTGAGCGGTAGGGGTGAGAATAAAACATGGTACGCAGGATACAGTGATTGTTGAACGTTGAGCAGTCGGATTTCGACGAATCGATGATGTAAAGCTGCCATCGATCGATCCGTCACGCTCAGTTGTACATTTCTCACCAATCGCTTTTTGACCGAGAGGTGATATGCAATTTATTTTCGATGGGGAAGAATTCTGTGCGCAAGTGACATCAGCAAACTACTGATTTGGTGACAAAGTGTCACAACAGTAACAAACAGATACAGAACCTACACAAGTGTCACAAACAGTACAAGCCAACAAGCATTTGACATTACAAATATCTACAGAGCGATACAAGCAGCACAAACAAACAAACATAACGAAGTATGTAGCGCTCGAAATAATATCATAATAGAAGTGCGAAAAACATATATACCTCGAAATCAAACAAGTTTTCTAATATAAATAAATATCTTGACGTGGCCGGGATTGTTTGTGATGAAGATGAATGTTAAGAGGTTGTCTGCAATCATCTCATTGGTGATAAGTGATAACGAAAACAACAAATGAGCACTTACCATTAAACCTGAGTCTGAGCAAGCAAATGCTGCAATACCACTCTTCTTGCGCTCCATGTGCATGCGTCCAACGTTGAGATCCGCGTTCAATAAATGGCAGTTTGCTACCTCCGCGCGATGGCGCCACAGGCTGAGGAGTATAGATTGATGTTCCAGAATACAATCGGCCAGATGTTTCTCAGCCTCGCATACTTTCCGTTTCGCCTTAGCTGCCTCCAGGGCGAGGTCAGAGTGGTCACCTTCAGACTCGAATAAAGAGTAAGATAGGCGTCACTCGTATCCAACACCCTTACATAATCGTAACCCTAACCCTAAAAATGGCCAAACCTTCGACTTGAAAATTTTCAACAGTTGAGATTGAGACTGCAGAAAGATTAGTGACGAGTTTGTTATTAGTACATGTAGTAACACTATATACTGGTGCATTAGGCCTTTCTCAGTGCCTCCTTAACTTCAAGAATCATAGAGGGGGGTAGAGTGCGATGTCCGTGGTATTTACGGTTAGCCCAAGCTGCCTCGCCACCAGTAAGACCTTGTACATACGCGGAAATGAAACGCGCAGATCGATTTGCGTATCTGTGTTGCGTACCATTGTTAATAGTGTACATACAAGAACAGCCAATGAAAATAAATACCTTTGAATTTGAAGTAATGGTACATCATCGAGGCATTCAATGACATTTCTCTCCATCGCATCCATATCACATGTGCGCTGACTCGTTCGGTATCGAAATTTTGCCGCGCCCCAGTATTGTTCGATGAAATTTAGTTCGCAATGAAACTTTGGATAGAAATCGCAGATGTGGCCACGGGAAGTGATGTATTCTTCGAGGTGAGATTTTTGCGAAGTGAAATCTGGTTGGGAAAACAATAATCGCCGGCAACAACAGTCTGTGCGGTTAAGCTCGCACTTGAATCCCTCGCACTGTGCATTGAGTCCAGTTGCAGGCCAGAGATTCCGCTCTCGAATGATTGTTTCCATGCCTTTGAACCAACCAGGCATGGTTGGGTGATCGTCGCAATAATAAAATTCCTGTGATTGACCGTTGAATGTGCCGTTCCGCATGTGTGGCCCATCTTTATGGTGCGTCCAGTTTTGGTGAGGTCTTTTGGGCATTTTCCGAGCTGACAAGGCATCCGGTGCTCGTTTTTGGTGGCTTGGTGCATTGTCAAACATGAACAAGCCTGTTGCGAAGCCGTTGGTTTTGTCGTCGAAGATATCAATTGAGTGCTCCACTTGTTTGAGCAGATCTAATGCGGAGAAGTACCCATCCCGATTTTTTCCCGCCTTGAAAATAACCCGCGCCTCGCTAAATTTTACGCAGTCAGCATTATTTCACGCAATGCTGCAAATTGTGACACTCACCTATCACCATGCTGCAACCGGCCCCATTCAGACGTTAACATATCCGAAATCATTAATGATGGTCCTTCGCCCTTGGGTTGAGGAGTGGCCTTCTCACTTGAGTGAGACCACCCCGTTTTGCGACGGTCGTTGGCATAAAAGGTTGATTCATCATGTGTTACGAGAATGAGACGAAATCGGCCAGCTTGAGCGACGGGGAAGCCCTTTGGTGTGTACTGAATGTTGCCATCATTATCGTAGATAAACATTCTCTTCTCGTACTCCTGCCATCGTTGAATGAACTGATTGCGATACTCAACAACATCAGGACGTTCATGGCCGTCAATGTACATGCCATTCCGTTTTCGTCCATAACGCCAATCGAGTTTGCGCAGCCACCGCTGCGCTGTCCGCTTTGAAATTACCTTGGCCTTTGCACCAAGCCTCTCCTGCACTTTTGGTGTGGCAACATAGTCCACAATATCTTGAGCTCGGATGTGGCCCTCCTGTTGCTGGACTTCGGACAGGTGAAGTTGAATTTCTTGTGCGAAGTCTTCGTCCTCAAGAATTGATGAGTGGTATTGACCGTATCGATGGAGAGGGAACTTCCCATTACAGAGAAACTGATGAATCCAGGTGCGTATGTTGCGTGCATGATTGATTCCTTGGCCTAGTGATTTCGAGGCCACGAGAGATGCTTCACGCCAACCATACGACAGCTCCGGATCAAGGTAGAGGTTCAAAGCACCAAGCATTGCTGTGATGCGAGATCGGAAAACCACATCAAGCTTCTTGTCTTTGCTGCTCGCTGCAATTTTTTCTCGAGCCCGATGTAAGGCAGGGAAGTCTTTGTAATCAAGAGCATTGAGAACTGAATCTGTGAATGTCTCTGGACTGTCATCGCAGGGTGGCTGTCCATTTCGGATGTCTTCCAGCATTTTCTGAATTTGTTCCTCCTGTTCGCTGAATAACATTTCAAAAGGTGATGATCGAGATGGGTTCTCTCCCATGGAATCCCCAGATGAATCTGATGCTGATTCGGAAGATTCTTCTTCCTCCTCTCGAACAGGGCTTGGCTATTTTTAAACGATTTGCTCATGCACACGAGCCATGACATCAGAACTCACCTCATATGGAGATTCAGTGCCTTCAACTTGGACACCTTCGAATTCCGGCTTCTTTGTAATCCAGCTGCTGATGAAAGTCTGATTTGTTCCCGCAATCCTTTTCCTTTTCAGAGCATGACGTCGTAGAGTCCGAGTTGAGTTTCCGGTGTAATGCTTTGGCCTTCCGGTATCTTTTGACCTCTGTCTTTCCCCTTCGGCAGCAGTATTCTGTGCATGAAAGAGGATTTCTGAGAATGTGAGAAGTGCTGCTTCATCCTGTATATCTCCCTCTTCTTCCACACTGAACTCCATATCATCCTCGGAATCACTGCAGCTGGAGTCCTCCTCAGAGTCAGAGACATCTTCGACCGTGGCTTTGTGGGACCTGGAAAGTGCAGACTGAATATTTTTGAGACGAGCCTTATTAGCTTTAGACTTTACACCCATTGAGAGATGCTTTATGTGTGTAATATCCCTGATTTTTGCTGCCTTCTCCTCCTCGTCCTGCCCAGGCACATATCACGTGATGTATTATATAAGCGGCCAAAAGTTGGTGTGCCGAAAACTTGAAAATCATTCCCTCGCATCCCATGGCCTTGTAAACTACTTTCTGACTGTATAGAACAAAAATTTTTGGGGGATGAAAATCTCCTCCAGTTTTGAATATTTTTTATTTCTGTTTCCTGGCAATTCAAGCTAAACTACTATTAGATAGTTCCTAGGATCCATATACATCAAAAACAAATATATGTGCTCATAATTTGAGCAATGACGAGGCTCTCAATGTGCTGATGTAAGCGGTGCTGGATAAGAGTGACGCCTATCTTAGTTTACATCCTGCCCGAAGACGGGTAAGAATAATGTACCACAACGAATGATTGACCTTACAAGGTGAGTATTCACAGGAAAATGAGGCTCCTCTCTGATTGAGCTTGATGAGTTGTGCGGCGAAAATTTGGTCATTGGCTGACAAGGTTTTTGAATGGATCTGAGGTGATTGGGAGATGTGTTTAGAAGAACCGTGTGATGCTGACTGTATTCAGAGAACAAAGATTGAGAAAAGGTTTCCGAGTTGAAGCTATGAGAGTTCATGAATGATATGTGAGTGATATGGATATGTGAGTGACAAATATCATGACAGAGTAAAACCGATACATTACAACTGTGTGAATTCTTGAGTCTGAATCTGATGTCAACATGTCCAAAGTGCGGGAAAACGTCTACCAAGGACAGCAGTGTTACTCGGTGTGACGCTTGGACCCGTGCTGGGTGGGAACGAGCATCTTTCGATACTCATATCAAGGTCTATAGAAACTTGTTGGATCCGTGTCATTCCAGTCCTACTCTAGGAGTTACTTCGGCCGATAGCCAACTGGCATACACCCGTACTTGGATCCGTCCTCCATCCATGTCCTTTCCATGTCCGCCTATCTCTGTTGGTGCGTGTTCATTTTCTCTCAGTTTGACTAAGCGCTATCAAGGGTTATTACATGTAACTGCGTATTCCGTTCCGCGCGCGCTCTCCTTACATATTACTTATCTGCCTCGTTTCATTGCTACAGTTCTCGCCTACGGGTTCCGGACGCTCACATAGTAGGATAAAGCCTCGCACTACATACAGTACAGTACTTCCCTTCCCTCAGACACTACCTTTGTTTTGCGGAGTCACTTAGATGTTCCTAGTATTATTTGATCAATTGACAAGCTTTGTTCACTTCTCACTTCGAACCCGTGTGTTCTTGACTGCTCCGAGAATGCACCTCTAAGTTTCCTTACCTAGGCTCTGCGCGGATCCGAACCGCTCTTGGTTTCCGACTTAGCATTTTTCATACCTAGTTATACCTCGGCTTCAAACCTTGTTTATACCTAGCCGCTACTTGCGGAACCGTGCTTCACCTAGAAACCCGCCGCTCTTTACCTAGGATCCTCTCGCTTTAGCTCTTTTCTCATCGTGCACTCACCGGACCCGCAGTCTCGCTTTTCCAAGGTCAACTTAGTTCTATTTCGTTCCACGTTTGCTCCCTTTGCATATTACTTGAAGGAAATGCTTCATAGCAATCCTCTTGGGTTGAGACAGCACACCCGCACTCAGTTGGATTTTATTGGTGCTCTAGCTTTCTTGCTGGCCAGTCACCTTTACTTCTTCACATCGGCATCTGAGCCAGCCCCAAATGTCGTGCCACAGCTACATGCATGACATAGTCTATATCTCACAGTTTACACAGGTGCAACTACCACAGTGCGATGTCTCACCTTCAGCTCCAGAACTTGACCCAGATACTCGCGTCGAGGATCAACTACAATTTAACGACTTTTGGAACATCGGCGATGACTTTGGTTCACTCGACGATGATTTTGGAGCAGCTGGGGAGTCTTTGGAGGAGAAGTATGAGGGTGCCGGGGCTTGTTATTCGAAAAATGGCTTGACCTTTTTGGATGTATTCAACGCCGATGAGTATGCGGAGTACAGGAAGGACAATCTATTATACCCTTTTGCATCCAAGGAGGAATGGGAAGTCGCTGGCTATCTCCTTCGCTCATCCCTTAGTATGGCAGCAATTGATGAATTTTTGAAGCTTCGCATGGTATGTGTTTGTACTCTGACACAGTGATTATAACTTATCTTCCAGATCCAAAATTTACAACTATCATTCAGCAACGCTAGAGAGTTGCGTAGTTGTGCCGAGATGCTCCCCAGCGGACCAAGCTGGAAATGCCAGACTATTCCCTCAATTCATCCTACAAAACTTCCTATCTGCTTATTCTGGAGAGATCCCATTGAATGCTTGGAAAGCCTTTTTAGCAATCCTCTGTTTCACGATAAGCTCGATTTCATCCCTCGTCGCGTATACAAAATGGCAGCGCGGCTTCTGAGGGTATATTCTGAATGGTTGACAGGTAATTCTGCTTGGGACATGCAGGTATGTGCAGATTCAGTCTACTCATTTTGCGTTGTCTTACCATCATTCCTGCAGAGCCAATATCCTAGAGGTGCTACAATCCTCGGTACTGTTTTATCTTCCAATAAAACAAATATCACTACCATGACTGGTGCCAGGATTGCCCATCCACTTCTTCTCGGCCTCGCCAACATATGTATGTGTACTCGTACGAAACTCTCATCAAAAGCCTTCATGCTCACGGCTCTCCTCCCCATTCCAAAGTACCTACACCCCAACCAATGGATGCATGGCATGCTTGAAGACCGCCTGGTGCATGAGTGCCTTTTGGTTGTCCTAAAGCCCTTGATGATAGCAGCAGAAGTTGGCATCATGATGTCCGATCTGGTGGGAAATGTTCAACACTGTTTTACGCCTCTTGCAGTGTACATCGTCGATACCCCAGAGGCAGCTATGCTTGCATGCGTGCGTGGGAAGACATCTCCTTTCACCATGGCTTCGTATCTGCAGTTTGGGGATCATTTCCGGCACCCCGCTCATACATGCGTGATAACTCTTGCTCAGCTTGCCAGTATCACAGTTGATCCAAATGATCTCGAGGCGTATTTTGAGGCATGCGCTGAACATCGGCTAAATGGTGTTCATGCACCTTTCTGGGAGGGCTTCCCCCACGCTGACCCCTCTATCTTCCTGACGCCAGAACCACTACATCACTGGCACAAGGAATTTTATGACCATGACCTTCAGTGGTGTCTCAAGGTTGTTGGTGCCCAGGAGCTAGATTTCAGGTTCTCCATATTACAGCCCATCACAGGCTATCGCCACTTCGCGGGTGGAATTTCTAAACTCAAGCAGGTCACAGGCAGAGTTCACTGTGACATTCAGCGCTACATTGTTGGCCTGATATCTGGTGTAGCTCCTCGTTGCTTCGTGATTGCAATACATGCCCTCATGGATGTCCGGTACTTGGCGCAGTGTCCTGCACCTGACGACGACTTACTGTCGTGTATTGACCAATCCCTTTTGACTTTTCATGAAAATAAGAATATTATCATGACGTTAGGTGCACGGATGGGAGTGAAGAAGCCGATTGACAATTGGTTCATCCCTAAGTTGGAACTCCTGCAGAGCATCATGTCCAGTACGCGCAAAGTTGGCGCCCTCATCCAGTGGTCCGCGGATGCAACTGAACACGCCCATGTGTCTGAAATTAAGGACCCTGCATGACACACAAACAATAATGATTACGGCCCACAGATATGTCGCCATCTGGATCGCAAGGAGAAACTGCGACATTTCGCGATTGCTACAACACTCAAGAGCCATGATCTTGATTGCAGTCCTGTAGACGTTGCCGAGGAGAATGAAGGGGAAGAAGACAATATTGATTACGATGAACAGGAGCCATCTGATCCCCGGACCGCCCTCCTCAAGGAGATGAATCATACGCGCATTACCACGAATTATTTCAGCAAAGCCAAGCGATTTGCTACCCTCAGCCGCAGAGAACTTGCTTACCCTCCTCGAACGTTTATAGGTGGTACCATTGCTATCCATCTCAACTATGATCCGTCTCGTGGCGGAGTCAAAGTTGAGGACATTTCTGTTGACTACAATATACCGGATCTGCACATTGCACTTTCAGATTTCTTGCAGCGTGACGCGAGAGGCAGAGGAGTAGTTCATGAGGTCGCTTCAAGAAGAAGACCGTTGATCGATTGTGCTCCAATCCTTCCATTTGATCGTGTTCAAGTCTGGCATTCGGTTCGTCTACAACAAACATCCTTCCACGATTCTAGTATCATATTACCAGCCCAGACTATACATGCCTCTCCTTCGGGCCCTGGATGGCCCAAAGGCCGATGAGATTTTGTCCTGGTTAATATAGACAGAACCGCTGAATGGCCCAAATCAGGCCTAACAGGTTAGCGCATTCTCATTGCATATATTTATTCACCAATACAAAATTGATGCATCCTTCGAAGGTCATGCAATCTGTGAGTTATACATTATTGTATGTCCAATCGCTCGGCGAGGTTCTCACTGTAGATGAGGAATTGGTAGTGTGGTGATAAGGGTGGTATGAGATATACTCAAGTAGTCCTCAATGAGCGAGATGCGTGTTGACCCAAGGGGATTGCTACTGAGAAGGTTCCTCTAAGTATATGTGTGGAGGGAAACACTGGGCCGGGTGCTTGGTCAGGCCTGGTAAGGTGCACGACGATGAGCGAACGAAAGCGACGTGAAGTGCTGGTGAGCGACGGCAGGCGACGATAAGCGGCGAAGCGCGACTTATAACGGAAGCGCGCGCTGAGAGGGAGTGATGTGTGCGTGCGGGTGGTGGAGCGGAGCGACTCTTAATGGACTAATTTGGCAGAGTTTCTAGTAATGTACGGCCGCGGCACTCGTATTGTATTATATGTAATGTAAGGGTCCATAACGGAAAACATACGAGATATGGCCATAAGTGCCGGAGATATGTCAGAATAATTGGAAATAGAATGGGAATATGCACCGACGAACCGAACGGACATGGAATGGATGGACGGAGGACTAGCGACAGAACCGAGGATGCACGACCGAAGTGCTCGTGCGCACGAGCGGCCGACAGAGCGCTCAAGTGCGCTGGATGAAATATGAGTCACGCTATATTAGGAAGTGATAGAGACGATGGGAATTTAGATCCCTGCAAGCCTACAGAGATATCAGTCTCTACATCGCATTAAATGGCAAGATCAATATCTCTGCTATGTACAGTGTTTGAATATTGGGCCGATCGATCCAGCCACCGGGATGCATACACTGAAATGTGCCAAGCATGCTGACGGCTCTCCTGTTGGTAATTTCATTTTGTTGAATCAACTTCGTGTGTTCATCAGTGTTATCCCTCGACTGGGGGATGTGGCGGATGTGCAATTAACGAAAGTGACGTCTTCGCATTATTCACACTCGTTTTTCTTGAATAAATACTTCGATAAAGAGATCTATGATGCCATTTACTATGCTTCACAATGATAGTATTAGTAGATACGTCCAATCATGCTAGTACTTACAATATTTGCTCGTTGAACTGAATTGTTCGGTTGGCACGAGAATATCTTTACTCCATTAAGGATAACTTTAGAAGCCTATCACATATCACAATATGAATGAGCGTGGCGCATTGTGCATTGTGCAAGGAAGGTCTAAGCACAACGTTGCTGTGTAAAACGTCTCGACCATGTCAATGGCACTGTCTTTTACCAATCATTATCTGCTGGCGACAGTTACAAGCTCCATCCCTGCTGGTGGCGATTTTTTACCTCGTTTGAAGGAAGACATGGATTTACTGATGAAAAACAAACTCTTACCTGTGGGTAGGGATGGCGTGCTTGCTGGAGGCAGATGAGTCTTATGGGAGGAGGGGATGAAAGGCAGGAAATCATCCATCCTGGATGCCCTTATTCCAGGATCGGACCTCACAACCAAAGATATCTTAGGCATCAGATACATCAAAAAAAAAGGTGAAGCACTCTTACAGGGAGCATCTTTATTACAGAACCTGCAGACTGGTCTAGAATGGAGGCTCAATGGTGCCTTTTCAGGTCCTGTGAAGAAGTTAAGGCGGCGGTGGGAGTTGGGGAATGATGAGACTGAGACAGACCTGGAGGAGATAGATGAAGATTCAATGATGGACACAGACACCAGCTGGTCACAGCAATTGTTCAATGCTGCAGCTGGACAAAAGAGACCAAACCTTCCCGTCAAGTCATCAGAAGAGAAAAGCTGGGAGCGCCTCTTGCGGAGTATATACTATGCTATGCGCAATATCATCCGTGAGGCCAGTGACGAATCCTCCCAATCAGACTCACCAAACCCCCTTCCCTCCAATGTTGTCCCGGAACCACGGTACTGGTCCTCTGAATTCGCCACCACACCCATTCCAGATGCCACCAAATCGCACAAGCCTGATTTAGTCCTCATGGACTTCAGGCTGAAAAAGAGTCAATCAGGCAAAAAGACCTGGGCGGATGTTCTCACCAATATCGAGATCACCAAGTCGGAATTAGTTCAAGGAAAAGATATACCCATATTCCTAGGGGTCGCCACCAAGGGTTATCTTATAATGCAAGAACAGCTGTGGCGCCGTTTCATTGTTTTATTTAGTATTGCAAACCTCCAGCTCCGCGCTCATTATATGGACCGCTCTGGAATGATAATCTCTCAACCCGTCCCAATTGGTTCAAGTGCCGTGCGTTTCGTCGACATCTTGAATGCAATAACACTATCAGACCTAGCTTCCCTTGGGTTCGATCCTACTGTTCATGTTTGTACCGACCTCTGCTCCACCGGTTCTCACAATGATCTTCCTGAGGGTATAGATCCCATGCCAGAAGGAACAAAAGGCTGGGTAATGGACAACGACGGTGAGGTGTACTGGATTATGGATATTTTATGGAAGAGTCGTGGTCTATTTTCGCGCGGGACCGTTTGTTATTGTGTTCAAGATCAGCACGGAACAGAGTTTGCATTGAAGGATTGTTGGGTCGATGCAGAAAACCTGGATCATGAAGTGATGCTCCTCCAGGCAGTCGATGGCATTCCAAATGTGGTCAGTCTCAAAAAATATTGGGACGTCCAGTATGCTGGACAATCAGACTGCACAGCAAGGATTTGCGAACACATTAGCAAATACCTTCTGGAAGCACCAATATACTCTAACAAGGTTCATCGTCGCATGCTATTGACCCCTTGCGGGCTTCCGCTGACGACCTTCAAGTCCCTCCCTGAGCTAGTCAGCATTTTTTGAGATCTTATTGTTGGTGAGTTTCTTTTGTGTTTGTTAAAGTTCTTTGTAATGACAGCCACTACCAGCTCATGAAGCAATGGTCACCCAGTGGAACGTTCTACACAGTGACCTCAGTCCCAACAATATAATCATCCACGACGGAAAGGGCTACTTCATCGACTTTGATCACGCCAAATTCCTCAAAAATAATGCAGCAGTAGATTCACGTGGTACTGTAAGTTATATTTCTATACATTCTTCGTTTATATATATAGCTCATATGCCTCAACCTTGAAGGGAACTGTACCCTATATATCCTGCCATCTTCTAAAGCTCATGGGAGACGTTCCACGTCCATCCATGATCGACCACAGAGCCTCCGACGACCTGGAGTCACTCTTTTATATCCTCCTCGAATTCACAACCACGTATGAAGGACCCAATGGTAAAGTGTTGGCCGAAGGAGTGCACCCTGTCAATGCCCCTAGGTGGCGCAAGGCTTACCTGACGATGGATGGAGATGGTCTTGGGACTAGTGGATTGTTGAAGAAAGAATTTCTCATAGAGAAACATCCACACTACGAACCAACACCATACTTTCGAGCTTGTCGCCCCATCCTTGAGGAATGGCGCAAGGCAATTGGGGATGCGCTACACAATGAACGTGACTTGTCTCATGAGGAAATCCTCGAGATTATGCAACAGGGTCTGGAGAAAATTCTAAGCTTTCCAGGTACCCCAACATCGCTAAGTGTTGCATTTTTGCCAGTGCCATCTGTCGCCACTTCTCCTCCTACTTCTCTTCCTCTCCCCGCGCGTCCTCATCACCCCACTTTTCTCCCTCCTGCTTCTCTCCCGCCCCCTCCTATTGAAGCTATGACCCAGGATACTGGTGTTCGGCCCCGTCGTTCGGGGCGGAAAATGCAGATGCTGCCTCCTGAACTCCCGTCAACGCCATCTGTTACCCGGGGCGCAATTTCTTCTTCAGCTTCTGGCTCCATGGCATCACCATTTCATTCCTCTTCTCCTCCCCCCACTTCTGGCCCTATGATCAAGGAGACTCGTCTTCGACCTCGTCGCTCTGGGCAGAAGAACAAAATGATTCCTCCTCCACTCCCATCATTGCCATCTGTTGGCCCAAACAAACTTCCTGTCTCAGGTGCTGGCTCCATGACTGAGGAACTTCCTAGTAAGCCTCGTCGTTCTAAACGGAAGACTCGGAAGCAGGTTTAACCGCACGTCCATTATGTTTAACTGTACACTCAAGAACTCAAAAGGCAGGAAGCGCAGGCGCGATTTCTTTGGCTCATTATTAGTTATCTTATTTCACACAAAACTCAAGAATACTTTATGCCATCTTCACTCATGAACTAAGACCTTGGTAACATCAGTGTTCATGTGCATGCCGGTTGCCCTTCATATGGTTCCTTGTGCAAACAAGTCCAAGCGCTGATTAGCTTATGTAATACATTTTAAGTATTACCGTAACTGACTACCTTACAGCTTTGTTTTCTTCACTCGATGCCTCCCAGGAAAAGGGCCAGACAAGGTTCCCCAGGTGATAAGTCGAGGAAGGGAGCCAAGGTGGCACGAGCAGATGTTGATCCTGCTCGATGAAGCTCACGGTCCACGCGAGGTATCAGTGGTCATGCTGCACAACTTCAAAAAACTGGCGAAACTCTAATGGCCCAAACGAGGCGAAAGAAGGCATTGAATGATCTTGATATAAGCGACTCCGAAGAAAATCCAATGGCTCCTTCGCAACTCAAGAGACGCAGGAAAAAAGTAATTTTTTTTCAAAAATTCAGTGAAAGTACCCAACTAACAAATGTTTGTCAGGCCAGCACTCCAAAGAGTTCTGTTGAACCCGATTCTTCATGGCCAGAGAGTGAACACGCTCGTCTCCACATAGCCCGCCCTTCAGATAGGTTTGGTTTCAAGCCATCCCAGTCCCAGGCAACCCATCCCATCGGTCACAATCACAAGGAAGCCGGTAGCGAAGTCACAGAGCAGGATTTGGAAAATCGTAGTGGATCAGGAGACTTGGATGATTTTGACGGGTTGGGGAAGAGTGCCGATGAACACGAGACGCAAGATGAAAGATGAGCAGCTGACAATGATTTTGGGGAGTATGACGATGGTCCAGCTTTGACTGATGCACTCATAGGTGGTGATGGTGATGACCTGATGGAATTTGACGAAAGCCAGCCTGGACACAAGGATGAGCATACAGATACGATCCCTTATGATGTCCTTAAACACCATCAAGCGAAGAACGGACGTCGCAAGGCTCCTTCCCCGACCCGTTTATCAAGCATGCACCATTTCTTAAACAAATCATGTATTTGCTAATTTTCTCTAGAACTCTCGCGGCCACACCCTCTGGTCGTTCGAAGTCTCCTCGCCAATATTCACCCAAACATGTAAGCTCTTACTACTTGAATCTCCTTGTTTCTGATTTGCTACGCTATAGGTGCCTCGTCATCAGTCCCCTGAGACACGTACTTCTTCCGCTCGCTTCAAGTCTCCCCAGCGTGCACCTCGAAAAGGGCCATCTGCAAAGGCTGGTTCTGCCCGTGGGTGAGTTCAACGTCGACATTTACTCCCTCTGCTCGCTCAAAGTCTCTGCATTCAAGCAGAGGTCATGATCCCACCTCCCGCAGACCATCTCCTCGTCGACGCTCCCCGACTCGGTCAACAACTGTTTTTGCTTGCTCAAGGTCTCCGCGTTCAAGCAGAGGTCGTGGTCCCACCTCCCGCGGACCATCTCCTCGTCGACGCTCCCCGACTCGGTCAACAACTGTTTTTGCTCACTGTTAAGAACGTGCTCAAAGGTCGGATCCGAAGGGCTTGGCTTCAGCTCGTGCGCTGCGCCCCTGACCCGAGTACGTGCCCCTAACTTTCGAGGGCTGTCGAACGATGTCTGAAGGTTACCGGACGATGTCCGGAGTCCGATGTCCGATGCGCGGGAATTCCGGCGGACGTTCGGGAACAAGAGATAAGACTAATCCGGATGAAGTCCGAACTAGAAAGGAAACAGCGGAGGACTACCAGAGGTAGAGGCGGAGGTGACAAGTCTATAGGAATCAATCCTAAGACGAGCGGAGGTCGACGAAAGAGAAACTCAAGTCGGATGGAGGAGAGAATGAGCAGAGTCTAAGATGATATTCGAACTAAGGATGTACATAGATTCTACAGGGTTTATATACTACTGAGGATTTATCGGAGAACAGAAACACAGTCTGAAGCTATACAAAGCTGTGGACGGAGCATATAGAAAAGTCAAATGCTAGTCTATCGGAAAATAGTAAATGAACCCGGAGATTAGAACAGATGAAAATAAAGGCGGAAATGAAATGAGGTACGGAAAATGATATGGTCTAACTGGAGTAGAAACGTACAAAGGGATAAGGCGAGGAAGTTAGATGCGGGTCGGATCCAGACATAGATAGATGTCGGCCGGATCCGGACATCCGGAAATGATGTGTGTGATAGGTCCGGGTCCGGAACGTGGGATATGACACTCGCTCAAGGTCTCCGCGTTCAAGCAGGGGTCGTGATCACACTTCCCACAGACTGTCTCCTCGTCAACACTCCCTGACTCAGTCAACCATTTTCACTCGCTCAAGATCTCCACGTCCGAGTATATCCCATGGACCATCTCCTGGACATTCCTTGTCGCGGCCACCACATAGGCAAGCCACTCAATCCAATCACTCGCATTCTCATACCCCTGTTCCAAGCCGTTCTCACTCTCGTATTTGTAGTCCCACACCTGAATCAAGGAACAAAGGTGAACGAACGAACAAGCAGACTAATCCCTCGAAACTCGGGTTCTATCCGCCATGTTGGCAAGCATTTCTCCAGGCAGCCAAATTAGAGATGCACTTGCAGGCTGTTCTGACTCATCCTATCCCAGAGCATCAGGATGCGCTACAGCTCGCACAAGAAGTCTTAGATGTGGTATTATGGAATTACCATTCAAAGAAGATCAAAATGGAAAACGGTAAGTTTTAATTCACCAGTGTTGCTGTCATTTGATGTCTCTTGTCAAGGCTATTTCCCAGAGTACAGGGCACAGATGTCGCGCCTTGTGAGTCCTGAGTACTGACCATGAACATGCTCGCTGATCCATCATCAGCTTTGCAACGACTTATTCACATTTCACACAGAGCTCAAGAAAATCGTACTATCTATTGCGAAACAAATGTATGGCATCTTCCCCAAAGGCAACATGGGGCAGAAGGACGCCCTCCAATGGCACGTCGCTGATGCAGCGTCTAAGCTGATCAAATCTGGTGACTATCTTCGATTGCCTGACTCGTCAGTGGTTAGTAACAACATCATGGGGCGGCGCATTTTATTGAAGCATTGGTTCATTTAGGGCAAGTACAGGAATTTCGTTTCGCAAGTTCTCAAGGATGCATGTATCGACTTCTACTATGGTAACGGCAAAAAGGCCCTCAAGTTGACCGAAGAATTCCGAAAAACGATCCCCATTAATGCCCTCATTCTCGTCAGCGCGGTTGTATGCTTTTTGAAAAATTTATTCTTAATGCTATTGCTGATGGTTCGACAGGCGAAGGGTATTCTAACTGGGTTCCGCAATACAGGCACAGACAAAGTCCCCGACCTGTCCGCTGATAAATGCAGGTCTGATTTTGACTCCCTACAAAAGTCGGTTGACACATTGATGGATATCCCCGAGCGTCATCAGGAACTGGAAAGTATGCTAGAGGAATGGGCTGATGTGGGGATGATGGGTGAGTTTCGGGACGATTCTGACAGTGCGGCAGGCAGCGACAATGTCAACATCATTTTATAGTAATTTTTTGTCGTTGGTTATCAGTATCACGTTGTTTGAATAGAATGGATGCAGCGCCTTACTAGGCCTGCACATTGTGTCTGTCATGTTTTGTCCGTGCTAGTACTACTGAATTTGATCTAAGTGTGTGTGCTATGTCTAAACTGTATAATGTGTCTAAACTGTACAATATGTCTAGTCTGTATAGTATGTCCAACATGTCAAGATTGTGACCATTTGTATAGGCTGTAAGGCCTTGTGACAAGCTTGTATAGGAGGGACTTTGTTGTGAAATTGTATTGCTTGTACAATCTTGTACAAGGGCTCGGTGATTTGCTGATGGAGCATCGCCAAGTAGTCTGGTGTTTGTTCAGGTGCATCAATAGGTGCGATCCTCGACGGAAGCTGCTGTATTAGCTCCAAAGGTAAACTCGACAATGGCTAAGTCACCATCAGGCCAAGCAATGTAACCGTTGTATTTCCAATAATATTCGCTCTCAGCCATGTACAGCTGATTATAGTGTCGTGAAAGTGGAAACAAAACGGAAGAGGTAAAAGGAGGCATGCGAATGGATTGCAAAAATCACACGATGGGTGACAATTGATACTAAGCCAGCGGCTATTCATATTAGACATAGCATGTTACATACTGGAGTACTTGATATGCATGATGTTATTGACTATCTCGACAGTGGACATGTGCAGCAGTCAAATTTATGGCTTATTCTATGTTCCATTTTTACCCAAGTTGAGGAGAAGCGGCCTAGGCTACAGCAAGCTCAGTCATTGTAAAGATGACCAGCACCTTGAGTCGTTTGGGCGATGCTGTTTCATGCGCACTCCCAACTTGAAACAGCCACTCGGGTAATTTGGTCATCTATATATAGTGCTGCGTCATGGTTGAACAGATCAAAGATATTGATGACCTTTGGGCATGTTGAGTTGAATCTGAGTTTAAGAATCTGATGCATATCTGTGAGGCGATGAAGGTGTATTAGGCTACTACTAGCCTTACATAGTAGCTCAGCAGCTACTTAATGCTTGGCAACTTGGTCCAGTTGTTTTTGTGCCAAACCACGTCTTGAAGGCATCCGTGAAAGAGTCAAATTCGACCCACATTTTGAAACCCAGATTATATTAATAGGCTAACAGCACTCAGACTCACTAGTGCACTGCAGAGCGATCAAGGCAGGTATGTTATGATTATCATATCTTCTCACCTAGTACGGCAGTTCAAATCATTATCGTGTGGACAATTCTAAGGATAAGATGCCCTCAGTGTTCGCGGTTACCAGCCCTTCTATGTGGTTTGAACATTGCCGCATGTCATCGCATCAGATTATTGGAGAACAAAATGCACGGAAGCAGAATTAGTAATCAGCTTACCCCAGGAAACTTCCAAATCCGAACCCTTCTCCTCGGATACGTTTACTAGGTATTTGTGTTCTGTACTCCCAAAAGTTGCCTCAGTATCACCTCAAACACTACCTTACTACGTCCTATGATTGGCCACAATGTCAACTGTTGATTCCGATTGGCTCACTAAGCTTTACTGAGGATACAAACCGAAGGTATAAAATCTGCTTATCCTTCCAAATAAGTACAGGTAAAGCATTTTTTTATGCATGTGTCTTCTGGCTGTTGACGACGTTTTAAAGCTCAATTGGCTAGAAAGGGTAAGTACTATAATTTAGTGCCTGAAGCAAATCACTGAAACTTGGCGGATCCCGAGATGCCTGAACAACCATGAATATTTCTAAATGTGGGGTGGTCCTTCTGTCACGCGAAACCCTTGTGAAGGGTACTAACCTGTTGACCTAAACCTTGAAACCTAAGCGTGCTCGAGCCATATTTAAGTTTGACAAACTCGTCATGAACTAACTCCAGGACCAGCGGCCACTTTCTCATCTGACCTTCTACGGACTCATCTCAAGCCTGTTTCTCCTATCCCTCGCCTTAATTTGCCTTACAGGTGTGCCGCAGGCCCACTTCGAAGCGGTGCAGCTGCAGCCAATCCACATGGTATTACACTTCTGAACACCTTCAAATCGTAAATCTTTTATGACTGTCGCATGATGGACACCTTTATTAGTGACAGTACTCAGGATTGGTCACGCCACCGAAAAGAATGTGTTCTGGCAACCCATTCCACAATTTTTGCCATTCTGCCAGCTGCTGAGCAGCAAGTGATCACATGTTCTGCTGTCCTCTTCTCACCTGAAGAAGGTGAATCTCGACGCATTGTCTCATTACAGCAATACTCATGAATTGTAGGGCACCCAAATATCATTACGGTCGGGTGCCGTCTGTCTAATGCCTCGTCGGATGGTATACACCACAAACCTCTTGTTAGTGGACATTTTTTAGATGGCCAAGTGGAAAGCATTGTCTTGACGCAAGATTTCAATGGAGAACCACTCAGATTTCCCCTTCATTTGTGGTACCTCCCGACTGCACTATTGCCTTGCA
The DNA here is from genome assembly GCF_016647745.1 of Suillus plorans. NCBI lineage: Eukaryota > Fungi > Basidiomycota > Agaricomycetes > Boletales > Suillaceae > Suillus > Suillus plorans. The sequence continues at coordinate 139,736 of NW_024537467.1, read as the reverse complement.
CACACATTCACCATGCCATTTTTTTTTCACACCACCTCCCAAATAGCGATGGGGAGAATCCGACCATATGGCAGCATGTCGGTGAACCCTCATACTGGCCAGGTCATGCTAGCGACATAAATACCATTTCCATTTATCCCACCGTCACACCTGTCGTTTCTGCATCTGAGGATGCTGATGACTGCTTTCGGCAGCTCTCAGATAGACAAACCATCGCCATTTTCCAACATCCACACTTGACGGATTGCGTCACTCTCTCCATGGATGATAAGCACATCCTCAGTGATCATATTGATATAATGATCTCAGAGCGGGCAGTACCCAAGGATGCTTTACCAGAGGAAGCTATCAATGCACAGACATCAAAGGTATTTTCCCGTTATTTTCTCGTCTATGCCCATCTCATATCCGTCTTTTTTATTTCAAGGCCAAAGGCACTTGTTTAAGGGCACATCTGCATATTTTACTCTGAAAACGCAATTTGAGCGTGCTTCATGCTGCAGATTCTTGCCATTGACACACTCGCCTGCAATGCATGCATCGCAGGGGATTTGTCTACTGCTGAAAAACTTCTCACACAAGATATCAATGCTAATACCAACAAGTACACCTCGTATGCTAATCGCTCGTTTGTTATGGCATGCAAGCACCACTGGGACCACGCACTTCAGGATGCGATCAAGGTAAGATATACCGATCCAGCACATACCAATATGAGATGCTAACTCTCATCACAACATAGTCCATCAGCATTCAGCCCTTTTTGACAGGTTGTATCTCCAAGGGCATTGCCCTCGGTGGACAAGGGAACTTCCGGGATTCAATGCAAGCATTTGATCTCGCGTTCACCTTCGCAAACGAAGATTCAAAGATTATTATTTTTCTTCTCTTGATCAAGGCACGTTAATTTTTCTGTCATACTCCTGTCTTCATCACAGCTTTCAGGCTATCGCAATCTTTAATGCAGGTCAGCATAAGAAAGCTATTATGCACGTGCAAGAGCTCTCTGCCACTTGCCGGAACGATATCCATGCATGTTGTATTGTAGAAGTGAGACCCAATGTAGAGACTCATGCCTCTCATTGTGTGATATGGCAGTTTTCACTAGGGAGTACACAGCACGAACTTGCAGCATCACTCTGTATGCTATCTGCAGCTATTCCCTTACGAGGCGCAGCTTTCCCACGCAATGCGCAGCACGCGCGCATGACTTCCCACGCTTTACAATGTATACACGCGCGCGCTTTCCCGCACTTGAGCGCCCTATAGCGCCCACCATCTGGAAGCATCCATCCACTGTCCACCAAGTTCTCTAGTGCGTGTATTTCCATTTGCCCTGATTTGCATATCATACCACCTTTATTCTTATCATGGACCCTTACTTACATATATCTTTACATACCTCACTCAGTAGCGCTTTGGCTCCGCATGACAGCGCTTAGGCGCCGTATATAAGCACCAGCAGTACATAATATTACTCACCTAACTCACTTTCCACTTTACCTCCCACTTTCCCACTTACTACCTAGCAGAATATAGTTGCAATCTATTCTTCGGCACCTCGTCTCTCAGCTTGCATCTCTCACCTCATCTAATATCTAATCATCACTTAAGCAAACTCACTCTTACTCTCTCTCATTTCCGCTCACGCACGTGCGCGCTTCCCGCGCCTCGTGCGCACCTTCGCTTTCCCGCGCCTCGTCGCGCCCACCTGCGCTTTCACGCGCTCCGCATCAGCCAACCAGTAGCGCCTACTACCAGATCCTTGCTGCACTTGCTTCCCCTTTAGGGTCAAACGCACTTGTCGTCTCAAGTATAGCAGACTAGGCAACGCGTGACCTCACAACATTATAGATACAGTCAGGAGCCTCATTTGTTCCTCTCTGTATTGTTGTTTCTACACCGATGATGCCTAGGCTCGTGTATTCATACTGATTATCTGAACTCTGGACATCAGGCATACTTACAAGTCCAACTGGTGATCAATGCCTTAGATGGCGGCCGTCACAATGAAGCTGCTGACCACTTCACTGTGGCTGTCCAGATGAACATTTTCTCATCTCGATCAGCTGTTCATTCTGGATATGACAACTTTGTGGTGGTACATTGATATGAAGTCGAAAATATTTTCATGTTCAACCGGGTGCTTTGTTTCAGCTGTTCAGTTGGGACCTTACATCGTTGTGAATGACTGCAAACCAGAAACGTTGCCATGCACTCCTTCAGGCAGGTAGACTTTGGGAAGCCATCGAATCGTACCAGCATATGATGGATGTAGGTGATATAACTACGAAGGCTGACTCCCTTGACTGGTATACTGGCAAGTCTTCAGTTATTATTACCCATATTACAATCCTCACCTGAATCTCATTCAGTTTTTAAGGAAGAATGCAGCGTGCTCTGTGCTGCCAATGGAGATGCTGCCTTCACTGCAAGTGAATATGACAGAGCTATCGATCTATACTCAGTGGCGATCGAGCTGGATTCTGCATCTGATACCATCTTTGCAAAGCGCAGTAAGGCCAAGTCTGGGAAAATGTTATGGATCGAAGCACTTCACGATGCGCAAAAGGTGCGATGTCATTTTATCATTGCATAATCAACACTTATTTTGGTGTTCCTAGGTCATCAAACTCAACCCTTCGTCTTATCTTGGATACAATTTGAAGCACACAGCGCTTCATGGTGCACAGCACTATGATGAAGCAATCCAGGCCTTCCAAATCATGATGACCAAATTGGACGATGCCACTGACGTTCTGACTCAAAGTAAGCCCCCAATAATGTACTGAGCATCGACATGCTCAACTCTTTTTGTAGAGCTGTGCCAGCAGTATCTTAATCCATCCAAAGCAGTACATGACATTCGACAGGTTATTGATGCTCAACTACAAAATGCATCATTTCGTGCACTCGACACTATCACCGGGCTCTTATGTGATCGAGAGGCGCAGATAAACGCCTTCAAAACAAGTGTAGAGTATAAGGAGCTTGTTTCATCAACAATTACACATACAGACTTCAGAATGAAACACATCAATGAAACAGTCGCAATGTACTTCCGTTATGCCATGTTATCACACAGGTGGGAAGGGAAGGAGACACTGTTGCAGGATATCCAGGACAAGGTCTTGTACGAGCTGAATCCCATTGGCAGCATGGTAAAGTTGCAATCGTTCTGCAAAATTGCTAGCCGTGCAGGGTATCGCTGGGCGTGGAGCGATACATGTTGCATTGACAAGAGCAATAGTGTCGAGTATCAAGAAGTCATCAACTCCATGTTTGCTTTGTATCAACACTCAGCGCTCACGATTGTCTACCTGTCGGATGTCCCACCCTTGTTGAAGTCCGGCGCATTGGCAAATAGTGATTGGAACACACGCGGATGGACAACTCAAGAACTCCTTGCTTCTCAAGTCATTCTCTTTTATCAGAAGGATTGGACTTTATGTCTCGACGATCGCTCTCCCAACCACAAGGAGTCTGTCGCGATCATGCAGGAGTTGGAGTATGCGACAGGCATAGATTGACGAGCAATTGTTGCCTTCCGTCCTGGGATGAAATGTGCTAGAGAGATACTCCAGTGGGCATCCACGTGTGTCACAACATTACCGGAAGATATCGCTTATTCATTATCCGGCGTCCGCCTACATGTGGATTATGGCGAGAAGAAGCAGTGCGCACTTGGGAGACTTCTGCGGAAGGTCATAGCTTGGTCGGGCGATATTACTGTACTAGACTGGGTCGGGAAACCATCAGAGTTCAATAGCTGTTTACCAGCCGACATCACTTCGTATAAAGCACCCCCATGCGAGTTGCCATCTCTATCAGAAGATGATATTCAGTCATTGGTCTCTTCTCTGCAAGATGCAGTGGCTCTAGAGCCGGCTTCGAGGTTGTATCAGACACTTGACTACCTGAGCGCTCCACGGTTCGTGCACCGCTGGTTGCATCTGCCTTGCATTGTGTTCCCTGTGACAGGAGTTAGGCAGAAGCCTGGCCAGAAAAGGGGGATACATTTCACGTACAGAATCAAGGCAGATGGGCTTCGTGACCTGGATATAATCACGGAAGACAAGCTAACTCAATTCTTGCGGGCAATGCCTCTGCCAGCTTGGTGGACGTTCTTGCTTGTCCGCACATGGAGCCGTCATCTCCTTGAGCTGCCTGACGCTGCAGATGATGCAGAGAGCATGGAAGATTGGTCCATATCTGAATCTACGCTACCCCCTTCAGAAAACGAGCCAGTTTATTCGGAATCTCACTCACGGGCATTGCAATTGATTGTTCGCCTTGGACAACCGTTTGGCGCATTTCTTTTAGCACGGCAGCGCGACGGAGAATACAAGAGAATCACGTCAGATCATAACATCATTGCACAAGTCAATGACATGGCATCTGTTGGCGACATGATGGATATCAGGACACTGGAGATAATATAATTGCATGTATTTTTGTTGAATGGAGATTTTTAAGAAACAGTACTTGTATACATAAATCTTTCTTCATACTACTATTTGCATTGTACACTAATGGTACTCAGAGTAGAAATTAAAACATTGCTAAAGCTCGCTAACTTCCGGCTAGAGTTCAACAAAACTCAGGTAAGGCCTGCAAGAACAGCCACCAGAACATGCGGCACACTCGGCATCGTAGCGGACTTGGAAAATTATGCCTGCTGCTCGACCACGACCTCCTCGTCGTTCTGCACGACTCAAAGTGCTGCAGACACCCTTTCAAAAAGAGAGAATCTCCATGGACCAAATGTCAGGGCCTGTAACCTGTGGAAGGGGTGGCAAGTCTCGAGGTTTGTGAAGTACTACTGGCCCAGATCAGCCGAAGTTTCAGATACAATGGCTATCTGCTCCCTTCCGCACCCAGAAGGTCGTTGACTACCTCCATGACCACTCAGCTGATTGTCGGATATTATTCCCCTCTGAAGTAAAACAATCACACCCTGATGATGGCCGCCCCTCGGCCAAAGATAAAGTCTCAATCTGCGCTATCATTGCCAAGCATGTCTTTGAGGATGATGGTGACTATATGGACCACTATGCAAATGCACCAGATAAATTCCAAGACTTTACGAACAATCACATCCAGGAGTAAGTTTGTCTGATAGTCCTCCCCCTATGTACTAACATCTATTCAAAGTCTCAAAAAAAATATTGTGAATGCCATGATTGATTGCATGCCACTGGTGCTGGTGTTTTGCCGCAGGATGAACACGCTGCCCAGAATTTATGTGGTATGTATCCCTTTCATATTTAAGATAGTCTAACTGACAAATTTCACAGTGCAGGTACTCAAAGAATTTCCGTGGTACAACGATCTTGCTATCATTTTGAGGGGGAATCCAGCATTGTCCTCTCGAATGGTTTCATCACACCCAAGAATGGACCACGCCGCCAATTTTTTTTCAATCTCACATTCAGCTGGGAGCTCATACTCTAATGGCTCAAATTCTGGAAGCGCTCAGTATGGCTATGCCCCTGGCACTCATCCTCAGCCTAATCTTGCCAGTGCTAATCCTCCTCCTGGCGCTTATCCTCCTCCCGGCGCTCATCCTCCTCCCGGCGCTCATCCTCCTCCCGGCACTTATCCTCCTCCCAGCACTTATCCTCCTCCCGGCACTTATTCTCCCGGCACTTATCCTCCCGGCACTTATCCTCCTCCCAGTAGTCACTATGGATTCAGTCACGCCCCTCAGCCCTATCAGATGGGCTACCGTGAGGAGCATGCCCAGCGCCCCCAGTATCATACTCAATCTCACAGCACACCTCCCCCCTCTGACTCTCCTCTCAATGAGGATGAGGACATCAACATGCTAGATTATTCTACCCTTCCCAGTGATGGGGAGGGGACAGATTTTTTGTTTGGTGACCTACCACCACGCAATCACCCTGTGATGCCTGATTACCGGGACGAACCTAATGTCATCATCCTGGATAGTCCACCTAAGTCTAGGCCTGCAAGATCGAAGTGACCACCTCCTCCATCGTCCCCATCGCTGTCCCCGTCCCTGTCCCCGTCCCTGTCCCCATCCCCCTCTATCACTCCCCCGCCAAAATTGCAAACTTCCCACCGTGACAGTCGCAGTTCCTTTGCACTCGCTGATCCGAAGAAACGTCCAGGCACGGCGTCACCCAAGCCTGTCTCTCGCCGCTCTTCAGGGTCGTCCTCACAGTCTAGACTGTCGTCGTCATCGGCGCCTGCAGCGCCGACATCTAAAGCTGCATCCTCCACGGGCAAATGCAAGCAGACGAAGAAGGCACGGTCCAATATTCAGAGCCAAGTTGATATGATCAAGGACGAGATCGGGAATGCGCAGTTGGATAGCACCTCGCACCTCAGCACCCAGCACTTAGGACACAGGCCTCAGGCCTCAGGCCCATCATGGTCATCACCTTATCAAATGTCATGCATGCAAGGTAAGTGATTTTGTGCTTTTCTCAAGCTCACTAACTTTTGCTCTTATCTAGTTCTATTTTAGTCTTATCAGATGCAGACCCACCTGACCAGCAGCACCTCATTTTCACTGGCAAGTCAAAGACCGATCACGTTGGAGGTGGAGTCTTCTGACACCACTGACAAGTCCCTCCTCCTCCTCCTCCTCCCCCAGCCGCTTAACTGTCGTGTCTCCCATCTCTGCGGAGGGACACAGATCTTTGTCAAGTCCCTCCTCCTCCTCCTCCTCCTCCTCCTCCTCCCCCGGCCGCTTAACTGTCGTGTCTCCCGTCTCTGCGGAGGGACACAGATCTCTGTCAAGTCCCTCCTCCTCACATCTCCTTGCTGGTCTTTTTTGCGAGAAGGAGATACTAATTTTGATGTTCAGTCTTGATGCTGCTGGTAAGACTATCCTGTATAAGCTCAAATTTTAACTACCATCATATTCAATGTTGAAACTGTCAAATATAAGAACATTTCTTTATGATACTTGTGCAAGTTTCCCCATTGCATGCTTCACAAATCCTAAGTGTCGTTTGAATGTCCGATGTCATGCCGATGTGCGCTGGGTATTACACTGCTAATCAGGATAAACCTGAACCTAACATGCATAATCATACCTTTATAGGATCTGTGAGAACCCCAGTACTATCAAAATATATACGTTTACCAAAGGATTTCCGTCAATGTTGTAATGACTGCATGAAGCAAACCACAATAGGACATCGGTAGCAAAGGTCAAGCAGAGATTGGGATCCTCTCTGACGAGCATGGTGGCAGGGACAGCACACTATCAGATACCAACATATTACAAACCATCATGGCCTAATATTGTGACAAGGTCAAATGCTGAGGTCTGGTTTACCCCACACCTGCATTGTGCGTTTGCAATAGTCTTAGTAGTATTATCGTATTTACTCAAAGTGCTTCACAACGTGAGTGGGCAGAATGAGGGTGAGCATACATGTTGATTGATCTAATCTACAAGTATAATTTATACAAAAACAAAATGCTACGAGTATGGGGGAAAGGAAAAATAAGCTGAAAATCATTCCATATACTTGTGCGAATCTCATCCAGGATGTGCTGACTGAGAGGGCTATCAGCTGGTATAGTCAGGTTGTCCGCCGTCCAAGACTCGATAAATTTCCCTTCTAAACTGATCTTAGGGTTCCAGTTAGGCCAGGACCCCCGAGGAAAGTCTGGATTGGCGGCAATGAATGCCATCCAGAATGCGTTACAGCCCCAAGCCCACTCAGGCGCTCTAACGTCCCGAATGGTGTCAACCAGCCAACTTTCCACCTGTGTGGCGAGCACAGACCAGCTAGCCTCGCACAAGGGATTGAAAGACGGCGGAAGTGGTAAGAAGGGTATCTGCATGAATGTAAGGTTCAATGTATGTCAGCACCGTGCACCCTTTGAGACTCACCAAGAGCTGTGGGACAGACTGCGACTCGACATTTGAAATTGATTCTGTCCAGGAAATATGGCGAATTACAGGCACCACCTGCCCTCCAAATTCTCACGGTAGTTGAACTGTGACGTGTAGTGGCTATAGTAGACAAGGTGAAGGGTGTCAAGGAATCTGAATAAAAAAGAGTACTTACAATGGCACCAAAATTCAACAGTGCTGACTGCGCTGTACTTCCTTGGAAAGATATGGAGTGTCATATCCCGCGTTCCGGACCCGGACCTATCACACACATCATTTCCGGATGTCCGGATCCGGCCGACGTCTATCTATGTCCGGATCCGACCCGCGTCTAACTTCCGTGCCTTATCCCTTTGTACGTTCCTACTCCAGTTAGACCATATCATTTTCCGTACCTCATTTCATTTCCGCCTTTATTTTCATCTGTTCTAATCTCCGGGTTCATTTACTATTTTCCAATAGACTAGTGTTTGACTTTTCTATACGCTCCGTCCACAGCTTCATATAGCTTCGGACTGCGCATCTCTGTTCTCCGATAAGTCCTCAGTAGTATATAAACCCTGTAGAATCTATGTACATCCTTAGTTCGAATATCATCTTAGACTCTGCTCATTCCCTCCTCCGTCCGACTTGAGTTTCTCTCTCGTCGACCTCCGCTCGTCTTAGGATTGACTCCTATAGACTTGTCACCTCCGCCTCTACCTCTGGTAGTCCTCCGCTGTTTCCTTTCTAGTTCGGACTTCGTCCGGATTAGTCTTATCTCTTGTTCCCGAACGTCCGCTGGAATTCCCGCGCATCGGACATCGGACTCCGGACATCGCCCGACGCCCTCCGGACATCGTCCGGTAACCTTTGGACATCGTTCGACAACCCTCGGAAGTTAGGGGCACGTACTCGGGTAAGGGGTGCAGCACACGAGCTGAAGCCAAGCCCTTCGGATCCGACCCTTGAGCACGTTCTTAACATGGAGAGAGAAATGGGCGTGAAGCCAGTGCCTTCATTGGCTGGGAGAGGTGAGGTGTGGATGATACTGGTGACAATAGACATGTGTCCGTGCAGATAAGAGTTGTTCAACCTTGTTGATCGAAGACAAGTTAATATTCCCACGGATGACAGTCCGTTCAACATTGAAACATTGAAGCTTGAAGGTGCCAGTGAATCGTGATCAATTAAACTTAATCAAACATGTTTGCAGTGTGTCGTCTGTTTTTTAACTCTGGCCTTTGCTTTGAGCATTCTGAAACATACCATGGCCAGGACAGGTTGTCAGCAGTCAATTCCCCTTGATCCCCAAGGTATGAATTCCTTTTATGCCAGTAACAAACTTACAGTGATATTTTTTTTAGTATTTTCATTGGGGAAACTTGGCGGATGTGTGGTATGCAAGGTATGCCCGCAGCGCAATGGGAAGCTGCGAGCTATGAAGGCCTGTCATGTTACTGAGCACTGCGCTACAAAACTTCACAAAGATAGCTTTATTCTTAGTTTGCGCACTCAGGAGAAGAAAAATCGATCACTGCCTGCCCAGTCACTATCACCTCCTCTCACTCCCGCTGTTCATTCCCGCCTGGTCTATGATATACCACCACTGGAAGACCCAGAAAGACCAATAACACCTTCCTCCCCTTTGGTGACGAGCACGGAGGATGATAACAACGACTATGACCACGAACAATTACCGCAACTGTGGGATCCATCAACACGAATGTTTGCAATTGAGGAACCTGACCTTTACAGTGAACTTATTGCTGCTCGAAACCAGGGGGATACACTCTTTACGTGCTCTCTTCAGCCACTCGCAGATGAACTTGGACTCGATGATGATGACATGCTGGACCCTCCTCCCGACGACAATGAATTTGGACTTTTATTGGAAGACAAGGGTATCTAGATACTGTGTATGTCATGTGACAAATGACTAATTATTCTGCAGAGGATCACATCAATAATCAACTGTGCATGGATGATTCCACATATCCATGGCCTTCGAAAGCAGTATGTTTCATTCCATTTTGATATACTAATGAATTTACGGAACCCTGTTAGACCTTTATCATGGACCTCCTCTTTGGTTCAATGTGCCTGCAATTTTCAGAGGCACAGAAAAAAGCTGTGCTCAGTTGGGCACGTGAAATGGGCGCTCAAAATGTGCCTACCTTGTATGTGCTTCGCAAAGCCCAAGATCATGTTCGTAGCTGCATCGGGAATCCAACTTGCAAGGTTACAGCATCTTCTGGTAATATCTTTTATATAAACTCAATCGGCTCTGCGATCGCTAAGGTACGTGCATCTGCTTTAGTGTCGACACTGATTGATCTCCCTCACCAGGACTATTCCAATCCTCTCACTTGCTTCTGCATGCATGACTATCCTGAAGATGGGAGAGGGAATATGTCTCAAGTGCACCATGGATTGAAGATGCTGCATGAACTTCCCAAAGAACTACCTGTCCCATCCGTTCGTGTCAACAACAATATCTACTTCCGGAATGAGCTGCTTCAGTCAACAACTGGATTTTTTATTCCTACATGTTTCTTTCAAGGCAATGTCTCTAGCCGTGACACTGAGCGAGCATTATTGCAGGTCCTTGCATTGGGACATCCAGTTGTACGGACGGAGGTATGATCACCATCCGAGTCTGAATTCTAAGATTTATATCTTTCCAGGCAGGTTTTGCAGTAGATCCTGAGCGCGTCATATTGGAAGTTTCATCGTTTCAATGGACCTACATAGACTTGCAGACTGACATACATTTGTGTGGGTTTACACGTAGGTAACTTCTACTTCCGTTTAGGTGACTACTCATAGGTTTCTAGCGACATCACAATCCTTTGCTGCAGAAATGCCCAACCCACTGTGTGAAAAGTCAAATGGTCGACTTGTCCTCACTGTTCCCCTCATAATCTTCATGGACGATGTCTCTGGGAATGTGTCGAAGCAGTGGAACAAACATCACGCGGTGTACATGTCTAATGCCTCCATGCCGCGTGAGATGCTTGAAAAGGAATTCTGCGTTCGTTTTGTGTCATCCTCACTGCATGCTTTACCCATGGAGATCATCAAAGGCGTCAAAGAGTCAATCAGGTTTGTTTGTTTCAATTTCTTCAGTCGATTTGTCATGTTGATGTGTCCATCAGGGCTGCCGCAGATGAGGGCATTGTTGCATACGACTGCAAATATAAAGATGAGGTTATGCTTATCCCTTATGGCCTATTTGAAGCAGGAGATAACCCCATGCAGGCGGAAGAGTGTAGCCACGGCGGTTTACACTGCAATTACTTCTGTCGCACATGCAAAGTAGGAGGGACGACATCTATGAAACAGTCTGATGAAGGGTATCTTAAACTATTCGAGGTAAGCCTTTGTATTTGCCGGTGATCAACTTTCTGAAGCGCTGGATCAGATTGGAGAGCTTCACCGACCAGAAGAAACGATTCAGCAGATTCTCGAGCAGATTGAGCTTTTGAAGTTGTCTGGTGGAACTACAAAAGTCCAGAATGCTGTCTCGTCGACTGGCACCCGTGACACTACCTCTGCATCGATTATAAACCGCCTCCTGGAACACAGGAAGCGTCTGCAGAAATGAGAACCTGGGAAACCGGCGATCAACAAACGAGAAGTCCGACAGACATTGGAGAGGGAGTTCGAGGAAATGCTGGGCGGTCTCTCTGTTGAGGATTATATTAACCCTTTGCTTAGCATGACAGGGCTCAACATCCATCAAGACACGCCAACAGAGATTCTTCATACCATTCTCCTTGGCATTGTGAAGTACTTTTGGGGTCAGACTATCTGGATCCTTGACAAAGCGCACCTTGTCAAGACATTCCAAGCCAGATTGGACAATATCAACAAAGACGGCCTCAATTCACCCACTCTTGGCGCAGAGTATATCTGTCGGTACAGTGGTAGTCTGATCGGCAAACACTTCAAGAGTCTTGCTCAGCTCATGCCTTTTCTTATATACGATCTTGTTCCATCCGCTGTTCTGAATGGATGGACTGTCATTGGACAGCTAGTGGTCTTGCTGTGGCATACGAGAATTGATGATGTCGAGGAATATCTGGTATGCTACCTTCCCCAACCCTGATCCACGAATATAAACTCATTTCATGTCTGCGATACCAGGCTTGTCTTACTTGCACTATTGACGATTTCCTCAACATCTCAGTTCAGTGTGCGCCTAGCATTATCCTGACCAAATCAAAATTTCATTTTTTACTCCATATTCTGGCATATATCCGAAGGTTTGGGCCACCTATCTTGTTCTCAACTGAACACTTCGAGTCCTTCAACCACATCTTCCGACTCAGCTGTGTTCATAGCAACCGTCAAGCGCCGAGTCACGACTCATGCAATGTGTTTGCATATAATGATATTCTCAAGCATGTCACTACTGGGGGGTTTTGGATGGAGTCAAAAAGCAAGCAGTGGGTGCATGCTGCTCCAGGTGTCCTCACACATATTACAGTGACCTATCTCCATATAATACGAGGGAACGGACATGCATAATATCCCGTATGATACGGGCCAGCGGACCATGGGCCCATGATAAAAATATCCTCGACTATGACGGATGGGCCGGGAGGCAAATTATTCCCGATGGAGGCGGGTGGGCCCATGCAGGGAATATATAGAGTAGATGAGTGGGCCGATGTACATGAATATTAGGTGGACGGGTGGGCCGAGGTAGTTGGATATTATGCAGATGGGTGTATTAAGGTAGATGTGTATGAGATAGATGGGTAGGTACTTGTTATCACATTCACGGGTGGGCCCAGACACATATTAAATTAGACGGGTGGGCCGAGGGTATTATAAAATATTGTATTAGACGGGTAGGCCCAGATGCATATTAATTAGACGGGTGGGCCAAGGGTGTTGTATGGGATGTTGTATTAGATGGGTGGGCCAAGGGTGGTATAAAATATAGATGGGTGGGCCCATGTGTATCATAATTGTAGACATGATGGAGCTGAGGTAGTTGTACATCAACCAAATCAGAGGAGGTAATAAATCAAAGTTACCAAGTTCCCGGAGCAGCAGGTGATCTCCTGACATGGCCTTTGATGGTGCACAGGTTGTCTTGCAAAATTTGGAATCCGGGGTGCGAAGCTTGTGTTGCCCTACGAGAAGCCAAGTTCCAATTACCAACCTTTGGGTCAACCGTACTCAGAGGAGGTAATAAATCAAAGTTACCGAGTTCCCGGAGCAGCAGGTGATCTCCTGACATGGCCTTTGATGGTGCACAGGTTGTCTTGCAGAATTTGGAATCCGGGGTGCGAAGCTTGTGTTGCCCTACGAGACACCAAGTTCTGACCACCAAAATTTGGGTCAACCATACCGACTTCTGAGTTCCAGGACCCGGGAGTCGACAAATGAATATCTGATAACCAGCACACTTCCAATCAGGTAGTATTTCATTGAGCAATGGATCATCCAAGGGGTCCCTTATCGGACTCGGTAGTCAATATAGGCAAATGATAATGAAAACATGAAAGTTGTTATTATGCTATTTTTCAAACCCAAGACCCTGAAACCCATTGTTCAACATGTCCATTTTTCACTCACTGCACAAATCACCGAGTTTCGAGTGCCAAAGCGTGAAACTTGAAACCCAGTGTGCAACATGTTGATTTTTCATCTATATCACACAAATCATCGAGTTCCGAGTGCCGAGGGCCGAGACCCGAACCCCGAACCCCGAAAATATGTGCGCAACATGTCCATTTTTCACTTGTTGCACAAATCACCGAGTTTTGAGTGCCAAAACCTGAAACTCAAAACCCGGTGTGCAACATGTCCATTTTTCATTTATATTACACAAATCATCGAGTTCCGAGTGCCGAGGGCCGAGACCCGAACCCCGAGACCCGAAAATATGTATGCAACATTTCCATTTTTCACTTGTTGCACAAATCACCGAGTTTTGAGTGCCAAAACCCAAAACTCGAAACCCAGCGTGCAACATGTCCATTTTTCAATTATATTACACAAGTCATCGAGTTCCGAGGGCCGAGGGCCGAAACCCGAACCCCGAACCCCGAAAATATGTGCACAACATGTCCATTTTTCGCTCACTGCACACAGTCCACAATTTCGGGGTTTGGGGGTTGGTAAATCTCGGTTTGGGGTTTGAAGGTTTTAAATCAACCTTTCATATATCCATACACATTTTACCAACCCCCAAACCCCGAAATTGTGGACTGCCAGGTTTCGGGGTTCGGGGGTCCCGGAACTCGGAACTCGGTATGTAAGACAACAAAAATATCTTTTGGGGTTCGGGGGTTAGTGAAATGTTTATAGATATACGTAGGTTAATTCAAACATGTCTGAAAAATTTCATTCGTCTCAAATGTCAAATCCTGAGTTCTGGGCTTCGGGACTCAGCACCCGGCACCGGCACTCGGGGTTCGGCACTGAAAATTTGACATTCAGGTGTTCGGGTTTCGGATGATATCTAAATCAACAGCTTCGAGTTCTGCCAAAGCGTGAAACTTAAAACCCAGTGTGCAACATGTTGATTTTTCATTTATATCACACAAATCATCGAGTTCCGAGTGCCGAGGGCTGAGACCTGAAAATATGTACACAACATGTTCATTTTTCACTCACTGCACAAATCACCGAGTTTCGAGTGCCAAAGCGCGAAACTTGAAACCCAGTGTGCAACATGTTGATTTTTCATTTATATCACACAAATAACCAAGTGCCAAGTGCCAAGTGCCGAAACCCGAAGCCCGAGACCCGAAAATATGTATGCAACATGTCCATTTTTCACTTGTTGCACAAATCACCGAGTTTCAAGTGCCGAAACCCAAAACTCGAAACCTGGTGTGCAACATGTTCATTGTTCATTTACATTACACAGATCATCGAGTTCCGAGTGCCGAGGGCCGAGGGCCGAAACCCAAAACCCAAAATCATGTACACAACATGTCCATTTTTCACTCACTGCACAAATCACCGAGTTTCGAGTGTCAAAACCTGAAACCCGGTACTTCAAATGGACACGAATTGTATTTGTATGTATTATCCATTGGTGTAGGATTCAAATAACTTGGGAATTGTATTTGTCAGCACTCAGTACTCGGTGATCGGTGATCGGTGATCGGTGATCGGTGATCGGTGATCGGTGGTCAGTGGTCGGTACTCGAGACTCGGTAGTCAATATAGGCAAATGATAATGAAAAATGACAGTTGTAGTCCACGTCAAGGTGAGTGTCTTGGTAGTCTTTCCTTGTCATTCAGCAAAACATCAGCAATAATGAAAAAATGAAAGTTGTTATTATGCTTAACTTCCTTACCGAAGGTTGTAGTCCAAGTCCAGGTGAGTGTAGTGATAGTCTTTTCTTGTCAATTGGTTATCTTGTTACTCATTACGCAGTACTCGGTACATGGTAATTGGTACTCAGTATTTGGTTTTGATACTCGGTACCCGGGAATCAGTAGTCAGCTTAATGAAGGTTGTAGTCCGAGTCTAGGTGAGTTTATTTGTAGTCTTTTCTCGTCCATTGGTTACCATGTGACCGAGATATAAGCTAAAGAAATCCGAAACATCAATAATGACAAATGAAATACATGTGTGCAGTAAGTGAGTCTAAAGATAAAAGAATGAATATTGATAGCGAGACTTGCACATTATGTCAAGATATCCAACATAACAAGCCTGTGATGTGATCAGAGACCTGGAATAACACCCATATACATCCATTATAATAGCTTAAAAGCTTAGAAAGATTCATGAAGGATTGATGTAATGATAGGCAAAATGACATATGTGTGGAGAGTGACAATAGACATCTTTTATACAAAGTCACATTTATATATGATTCAGGCCGAAAATATCATTACAAATATGTAGGATAGATCGTAAACTACCCAAGGAACCCATACTGCCTACTGCCCTGAGGGTAGGGGGTGGGTAGAAGGGATATAGTGAAAATATGAGTTGACCCAGCATTAAAGTCCTACCACTGCTCAACTAACCATTTTCGATGCTTTGGGTCTTTGAAGTTTCCCATACTCAATTTCTTACCCATTTCACTTCCTCAGTACTCAATTCTTGGTTGATTTGTCTGTAAATTTATGTCTATGATACTTAAGATATTTGAAATGTACCCCAGGTTTCTGATTATGAAGATTCAATGTTTTGAAGGCATGGGCCCCTTATCAGGCGAAATGGCAAGTATACACACTAGCTCACAAACTCCAGCCTATTGTGAGCTGATCTTGGTCATAAGAAGCAAGAATATAAGCTATGCTCATTCTATATTAAAAGGTTGGATCATGGATGCAAGGGCAAGATACTGGAAATCGTAAAAAAATGTCACAAGTGCAATTGTCTATGCTTTGTTCCTGGAAAAGGATCCTGTGTGTCCTGGGCTGGTTATATGATATATCTACTCCGAATATGCTCAGGAATAGACTCCCTACAGTCCTTGAGGTCCAGTCCTACAGGGAAAAAACCCCAGCAGGTGAACCACCAGAAGAGGGGGAGGTACACTATACAATAAAGGATTATCCTATGGTCCTGAGCTCCTGATACATTGTTTCTATTGTTGAATAGATGATTGAGATATAATTTCAAAGTCTATTCACCTAGAAATGAACACATAGGAACATATTTTGTATTTTTATGTATATATGCAATATCCATTTAAGCACCAAGTCTCAACTACCGATTACCAAGTCCCGACACTTGATAGTTGATAGTCAGTATTCGAGCTCCAAGTGCCAATATTGCCTACCAATATCTCAGTCAAATGATAACCAAACCAAGACCCAAGTTCCAAACCTGACTACTGAATACCAAGTATCAGTACTCGGGACTCGGGACTATTGGCTGGAGTACCCAACTATTGATTCACAGGTACCGAGAATTAGAACCAAGTACTGAGTACCTGACTACTGATTCTCGGTGTAGAGACTCATGCCTCTCATGGTGTGATATGGCACTTTCCACTAGGGAGTTCATTGCACGAACTTGCAGCACCATTCTGTGTGCTATCTGCAGCTATCCCTATATGAGGCGCAGCTTTCCCGCGCAATGCGCGCCATGCGCGCACCATTCCCGCGCTTTACGATGTATACGCGCGCGCGCTTTCCCACGCTTGATCGCCCTATAGCGCCAGCCTTCCGGAAGCATCCATCCACTGTCCACCAAGCTCTCTAGTGCGTGTATTTCCATTTCCCTTATTTACATATCATTCCACCTTTATTTTGGACCCTTACTTACATATAGCTTTACATACCTTACTCGGTAGCGCTTCGGCTCCGTGTGACAGCGCTTAGGCGCCGTATATAAGCGCCAGCATTACATACTATTAGAAACTTTCGAACTTTGGACTCTACCTCCCACTTACCACCCACATACTACCTAGGAGAACATAGTAGAAATCTATTCTTTGACACCTCGCGCTCGTATCTCTTGTCTAGTATCTAATCACCACTTAAGCAAACTCACTCTTACTATCACTTGTTTCCGCTCACGCGCGTACCTTCGCTTTCCCGCGCCTCGCGCGCACCTGCGCGCTTTCTCGCGCTTCGCATCAGCCAACCAGTAGTGCCTTCAGCACACACTACTAGATCCTTGCTGCACTCGCTTCCCCTTTAGGGTCGAACGCACTTGTCGTCTCAGGTATAGCAGACTAGGCAACGCGCGACCTTACAACATTTACAGATACAGTCAGGAGCATTATTGTTCCTCTCAGTATTGTTGTTTCTACACCGAGTCTAGGGGAGTGTATTGGTAGTCTTTTCTTGTCCATCAGTTATCATTTAACCGAGATATAAGCTAAAGAAATCTGAAACATCGGCAATAATGAAAAATGAAAGTTATTATTATGTTTAAGTTCCTGAACAAAAGTTGTAGTCCGAGCCAAGGTGAGTGTATTGGTAGTTTTTTCTTGTCAATTGGTTATCTCGTTACTTGGTACTCGGTACAAGGGAATCAGTACTCGGTATTTGGTTCTGATACTCGATACCCGAGAATCAGTAGTCGGGTACTCGGTACTCGGTTCTGATACTTGGTACCCGATGTAGAAACAACTATACTGAGTGGGGCTATACGAAGATGGCTCCAAACTGATATATTTGTGTTGTGGTCTTTGCACTGCCTAGTCTGCTATACTTGCCTGACAAGTGCGTTCGACCCAGGGGTCTGCGGTCTGGGAATAGTCTTGGGGGTAAGTGAGTAATGTGGGGTCAATAGTCCGAGCGCGGGAAACAATGTCCAAAGGTATAATTACGATGTCCGATGCAAAAGTGTCGGGTCCGATGTTTTCGGGGTTTCGGGTTATCGGGTTCGGGTTCGGGGTGTCGGAAACTAATAGTAACACTATAGTGAGCGTCGGAAGAGCGAGCGGTGTGCGCAATAATAACAATGACTGATACGGATAATGAAAGAGCGATGATATTCGCAATATCAACTAAGAACTACGAAATATCGGGTTTGACCACTAAGCGTCGGGGAACTGCTCCCCTCTACTTGGATAATGAATAATGCTCGAGGTCAGTCCAATATATATGTAAGTACGTAGAAAATGCGGAACCCGTAGGCGAAAGTAGCGGCGGAGTATTTCAGATCTGAAGTACATGTAAATAAACATGAGGTGCTGCGGACTATGGGAAAACATGTAATAGCGCTGGCTACGACGTGAGTAATGTCCGAAATCATCAACTACACACCTAGTGGGGCTAGCAAGACAGGATGGGACACGGATAGGACAAGTGCGCGGGAAAACATCGGGTCCGATACGGCCTAAACGTCGGGTTGGCGGGTTAGCGTCGGATAACATCAGGAAGTGATTAGCATGTGACGGGTATTTGATGTGTACTGTAAAATAGCTCGATACGAGCCCAGCGCCAGCTCGTGTCCTACATCGGACTACAACCTTCGGTAAGGAAGTTAAGTGTAATAACAACTTTCATTTTTCATTACCATTTGCCTATATTGACTACTGACCAGTGGCTGAGTGCCAAAGCTTGAAACTTGAAATCGGTGGAAAATGAAATCTCGCAACAATGTACACATGAACATGTTTCATTTCCATAAACAATTCCCCGAGTGTCATGTACCGAGCCCCGAAACCCAAAGCCTGAAGCCCGGACTGTGTTGTCAGGTTAGTACAAGACACTCGGTGAATTGTCAAAGGAAATGAAACATTTTCATGTGTACATTGTCACGAGATTTTGTTTTCCACTGATTTCAAGTTCCAAGCTTCAGCACTCAGCATCTGGCGCTCGGAACTCAGAACTCGGCGCTCGGAACTCAGAACTCAGTGAAATGTCTAAGGAAATAGAAATTTCACAATTCCCTGAGTTAGTACAAGACACTCAGTGAATTGTCAAATGAAATAAAACATTTTCATGTGTACATTGTTGCAAGATTTCGTTTTCCACTGATTTCAAGTTTTGAGCTTCGGCACTCGGCACTCGGCACTCGGAGCTCGGAACTTGGCGCTCGGAACTTGGAATTTGGCACCCGGAACTCGGAACTCAGTGAAATGTCCAAGGAAATAGAAATTTCACAATTCCCCAAGTGTCGTGTACCGAGCCCTGAAGCCTGAAGCCCGGACTGTGTTGTCAGGTTAGTACAAGACACTCGGTGAATTGTCAAAGGAAATGAAACATCTTCATGTGTACATTGTTGCAAGATTTCATTTTCCACTGATTTCAAGTTTCAAGCTTCGGCACTAACCCGGAACTTGGGACTCGATTTTTGAGATGAAAGACATTTTTCAAACATGTTTGAATCAACCTTTCATATATCCATAAACATTTCACCAACTCCCGAACCCAGAAATTGTGGACTGCCGGGTCTCGGGGTCGGGGGTCAGTGCTCGGGACTTGGGAAATTTGGGGAGATCAATAAAATTTGATCTACAATAAGTTTGATTTACAAACAAATTGATTTACAAACTTTTGAAAGATATGTTGTCTCACATATTGAGTCCTGAGTTCCGGGACCCCCGAACCCTGAAACCCGAGACCCGGCAGTCCACAATTTTGGGGTTTGGGGGTGGTAAAATGTCTATGGATATACAAAAGGTTGATTCAAACATGTTTGAAAGATGTCTTACCCAGAACTCAGGACTCGATTTTTGAGATGAAAGACATCTTTCAAACATGTTTGAATCAACCTTTCATATATCCATAAACATTTTACCAACCCCCGAACCCCGAAATTGTGGACTGCTGGGTCCCGGGTTTCGGGGTTTGGGGGTCCTGGAACTCGGGACTCGATATGTGAGACAACAGATATCTTTCAAAAGTTTGTAAATCAATTTGTTTGTAAATCAAATTTATTGTAGATCAAATTTTATTGATCTCCCCAAATTTCCCAAGTCCCGAGTGCCAATCCCCGACCCCCGAGACCCGGCAGTCCACAATTTCGGGGTTCGGGAGTTGGTAAAATCTCAGGGTTCGGGGTTCGGCACTGTGAAAATTTGACATTTATATTTTTGCGAGTGTTGTGCTTCTGGTGTCCGTGTGTAGAAATAGGATATGTTGCACACCAGGGTTCAGGTGTGGGGTTTTCCCACTTCAGTACTTGATTATTGGTCAATGCCACACATGGTCGATTCATGTTTTCGTGCTTATGGGTTTAGATTTCAGTGGTCAATGGTAGGTATATGCACTCATAGTGTGCATGTATCCTACATATTTGATTCGCTGGTGGCTACATCAGCTGTATGTCTTGATGAAACATATCTAGGCTCACCCATATATGTACCCATCTATGTACAATTCCCCCACATCAGCCCACCCATCTATGTAATATCCCCCACATTGGCCCACCCGTCTATGTAATACATCCTACATCGGCCCACCCGTCTATATAATTATACCCCACCTCGGCCCACCTGTCTATGTAATAAATATTTTATCACACCCTCGGCCCACCCGTCTAATTAATATCCCTTATGTCGGCCCACCCGTATATGTGATATTCCACCACCTCGGCCCACCTGTCTATGTAATAAATATTTTGTCGCACCCTCGGCCTACCCATCTATTTGATATCCCTTATGTCGGCCCACCCGTATATGTAATACTCCCCACATCGGCCCACCCGTATATGTAATATGCCCCACATCAGCCCACCCGTCTATGTAATATTCCGCTACCCCAGCCCACCTGTATATGTAATACACCCCTGTCGGCCCACCCATCTATATAACAATATTTGCCTTACCTCTCTCTTCAGCCCAGCTGTCTATAATATTCTACTCTACATATTACCCAGATGGGCCCACCCATCTCCATGAATGATCATATTCCCCCAGCCCATCCGTCAACATCAAGGATATATATATCATTGGCATACATGGGCCCACCCATCTCCATCGGAAATAATATGTTACCCGGCCCATCCGTCATCATCGAGGATATACACAACATGGGCCCATGGTCCGCTGGCCCGTCTGATATGGGATATTATGTAGGTCGGGTGGCCCGTATAATACAGAATTTGTCACTGAAGGGGCTCATCCTCAACTATATTGCCAATCACCCAGAGCAGCGGCACCTCTTGGGTGTTCCCACAGTGCACGAGAATCATCCAGGTGAGTTTGTCGCAACATGACCATTCTTAATTCTCATGTATGTAATTTTTGAGGCATGGCAACAGTTCCAACTTCATCAAAGACCTCGCCTGTGCCATGGACGTCAACACGCTCGAGCATGCTCCAGCCAGACACAAAGTCAAACAACACTGTATTTCAAGCGTCTTCGGTCATTGCTGTGAATGGGGACAAGGTCGCCATTGATAAATATGCAATTTTGCGTGGCAACGGACAGCTGCCTGTTGAGGTGAGGATTTTACATTTGCCATGCTGCTGTTATCTTATGCAATCTCAGATGTCTATTGGAAAGATCGTCGAAATAATTGTTTCAGAATCTAGCCCTCGTCTTGCAAGTCATGTTGTCATCCAGCCTCTTCATTTTCTACCCGATGTAGAAACTACAATACAGAGTGGGGCTATACGAAGATGGCTCCAAACTGATATATTTGTGTTGTGGTCTTTGCACTGCCTAGTCTGCTATACTTGCCTGACAAGTGCGTTCGACCCAGGGGTCTGCGATCTGGGAATAGTCTTGGGGGTAAGTGAGTGGTGTGTGATCAATAGTCCGAGCGCGGGAAACAATGTCCGAAGGTATATTTACGATGTCCGATGCAAAAGCGTCGGGTTTGTCGGGTCGGATAGTCAGATTCGGGTCGGGTATGCGGAAACTAATAGTGACGCGTTATGCGAGCGTCGGAAAAGCGAGCGGTATGCGTGATGACAACGATGATTGATACGGATAATGAAAGAGCGATGATATTCGCAATATCAACTAAGAACTATGAAATATCGGATTTGACCACTAAGCGTCGGGGAACTGCCTTGGATAATGAATAATGCTCGAGGTCAGTCCAATATATATGTAAGTACGTAGAAATGCGGAACCCATAGGCGAAGATAGCGGCCGATGATTTCGGATCCGAAGTACATGTAAATAAACATGAGGTGCTGCGGACTATGGGAAAACATGTAATAGCGCTTGCTACGACGTGAGTAATGTGTGAATTAATGAACTACGCACCTAGTGGGGCTAGCAAGACAGGACAAGACACGGGAAGGACGAGTGCGCGGGAATTTGCATCGGCCGATGCGGCCTAAATGTCGGGTTGGCGGGTTAGTGTCGGATAACATCGGGAAGTGATTAGCATGTGACGGGTATTTGACATGTACTGTGAAATAGCTCGATACGAGCCCAGCGCCAGCTCGTGTCCTACACCGATATCCACCCCCAGTTGTGATTACCTCAGTTGCAACTTGCTGATGAAAACCGCTTGCTATTGCCCTCAGTAAGAGTGACCCATTCTTCATTCTTTGCAAATAGCCAATTTACATTGATTTCAGAACATATTATCTGCTGTAAACGTACAGCATGACTGTGCGTCATCGAGCTGTGGCGAGTTTGTATCTGTCAATATACAACAAGAACGCACTGAGACGACGAAGACCAAGACATCACTTGTGCATAAAAACACTGGCCGTTTTGAATGCCCATTCACTGCACAATTACACCCTCATATCCCAGGTCATCCCCCACCCCCTTCGCATGGCAATGGACCTCCCTTATTTGCCAAACTCACAAGAAGTACGGTTAAAAGCAGCAAGGGCTGTCAGAGCAAAGAAGGCTGGAACCACAGACCCAGCTGAATGTATTGGTAGCGCCCCTCCAGTATTTGAACGTGAACGCACTACCCATAAGCCCAAGCAAGGTGAGAAGGGTAAGAAGGCGCAGCAAGTAGCTACTGGTCCCTCCCTTCAACCACCTATCCATCCATCCCCAGTGCCACAACCACTGCTCCATCCACTTGCACATCCGGCATTCTCTATCCCCCCAACACCAGTGCCACAACCACCGCTCCATCCGCTTGCACATCCGACATTCTCTATCCCCCCAACACCAGTACATCTAACCGCTTCCCATCCTCCTCCAATGCCAGCATATGCAGGCGCCTATCATTACCCAATGTACCCATCACCGTATGTATTCTCCTCTGGCCCCCTTATGTACCCACTTCCTTCCCCTGCAAATACTCACTGGCATGCGGGACCTTGAATATGACGAGGTCTACAGTACATACTTCTACAATACACCTATTACGATCCAACAAAAATATCACCCATCTTAAAGCATGATAAAACCGATAAGTCCTATTTATAGTATAGATAGTAGAAATAGATGTCGTGCACAGTTGGGTTGTCTCAGACCAGTGAACTTTACCACCACTCGCTGCAGATTCAAAAACTAAAATCGATTTCATTGCAACATGACTGGCAATATTGATGTCCATGCATTCTATGTTGAAGGGGCTACTGCTGCCTCTTATTGGGTTGGGGATTCAATCACCAATATCGGCCAACTAAGAGCCTCCCTTCAATGCCACGCTACAGTCAAGTTCGACAGAGAATGGTTACAACCACCTGAGATTCACCCTGACCCAAATTCTGTCCTTCTCGCCACAAGTAAGCATGTTTTTGTCAACATGAATATTCATTCATGTTGCCTCCAGATGTCCATGGTACCGCCATGCTTGAAGATAACTCGATGACCCTCAAGAGCGTGTGTGATTCGGCGAACCACATTCTTGCTATCATTCCCTCCCAGCAGTTACAACCCTCCAATTCTCCCTCACTCACGGCAACCATGACCCAATCCTTGGCGAGTCCCGCCCATATGAAGCATCAAGAGTTGATCAACCTGGTGCTATCACTAAACAATGCCCTGAAATTCAAGGAGCAAATGAAGATTGAACAACAGGCTCAATTTCAGGAGTTAATGCAGGTGTTTAAACGCGATCAACTGCGGAGGGAGGAGGATACGAAACAAGAGTTCCAGCGATACGCCAAGGATGTGGAGCGACAGTTGAAGGATAATCAGCATCAAA
This sequence comes from Suillus plorans, assembly GCF_016647745.1. Lineage (NCBI taxonomy): Eukaryota > Fungi > Basidiomycota > Agaricomycetes > Boletales > Suillaceae > Suillus > Suillus plorans. The sequence continues at coordinate 115,410 of NW_024537467.1, read as the reverse complement.
CCAACATTCTCAAGCAAGAACACATCCTTGACCAATCACAAATCAAATTCTTAGAGGACAGGCAAGAAGAGGACAGATTGCGGATTAAGGACCTGGAGGATAGCCAACAACAGAACAACTCGCGGATTAAGGACCTGGAGGCATCGCTTCTCGAGGAGAAGAAGATCAGGATGGATGAGAAGGAACATAACGAGAATGAGAAGATAGCCATGCTAATGAGGATCGAGGAGATTGAAGATGAGCATATTGCAGCTGCTGGGTGGGTCAGCGGTGCGGTAAGTATCACATATTTAATGGAATAAATGATGTTTGAACCATTGGTTAGGACACCAAACTCGTGGATCGCATTTTACTCCATCACTTACTTGATCTCGCGCAAGCAAAGCTAGCCACCGTGTCTGGACTTCCCAAACGCAAGAACGCCCTCTGTGTGATGCAGTCACTCCTCTGGAGAGAGGCACTGGCTTCCTCCAAGACAAATGCAGAGCGCTTGCAAACTGCCCATACAATGTTGAATGCACCAGGGTTGTCCCTTGACACTGCCACAAAAAAAATTATCTTATCGCACACCGGGATGAATCTTGTGGTCCAGAAACCATCAGAGATCTGTGAAATGGGAGATAATGTAGCGCACCCAAAGAGTGTATCAAAGGAAGCATATAAAAGAATAATCGCGCGACACACTATCACTGAAAATCACGCCGGACTTCATGCTATCTTGGAGTATGTCGATCCTGCACCCCAGTCCAGCTGATTTCCCAATCATGTATCATTCGCAACATCGTATTTTTAGATTTTTTTCCTTTCCCTCAGTGCATGTTACGAGTACGAGTATGCAGATTTTACCAATGTACTATCAGGATTTTCGGTCACGTGTGAATGAATCATGTCCGGGTTGACTTGGAGTTTCTCTGTTCGTTCAGTGTTTATTGCACAGTGCCTGCCTGGTTCCTGCTTGGTGATTATGAGCTATCTCAGTCAATTCCGACTCCAACAGGCACCCGTGCCTCTGTTCCCTCGAGCTGCTATGTCTAGCCCACCGTCATCCCCACTTGCAGCTTGAACACCACATGGGTCTGCAACCCGTGATAGGATCAGACGACAGATCGAATCCACAGAGTCACTGGAGGCTGAAATTAAGCGGCTCAAGACTTGTGCTACGGATGTTTGCAGGACTAACAGATTACCCGATGATGCATTAGACCAATTTGCTACAGTAAGTCATCAGGATGCATAGTATAGGCAGTTCTTAACTTCAATCATGCAGAAAACCGAAAAGGAAATGCTACTAAATGTCATGGGACATCTCATCGCCCTAGACAAGCGAAAGGCAAGAGATGATGCTCGTGAGCTCGTTAGCTCGGCGGAATTCAAGGTACAGGTCCACCTCTCTTATGTTTACTGCTCTTATGTTGCTTCAAGCAATCGCTCACTGACAGGCTTCGCACATGCCTATTGTCTCCCAATCTTTCGGGATATGTGACACACTTGTCTCAGAACCTCTTCGTGAGTCTTTTATCCTTATCTGACAAATAAAAATTGATGATTTTTCAGGAATTTGTAAAGAAACACCCTTCTGTATTTAAGATACCTCTTGTCACCCTGCAGGATCTCGAGCTTATGAATAAGTTGGACTCGATGATTAAGGAACTGCTTATGCAGCAGTGTGAAAGCATGAAACAAAAGGTTTGTCGATTCCTGAGCTGCTATTATATTTTTAATGTCTCAAATGCAGATCGTTACTTCTGCTGATAGAGGATCAAATATTCATGCACTTTGTCGGTCGTTATTGGGTAACTGTACCGAGATTACTTCAGTGCACTGGTCTCGTGTGGCCTTTCTGGCAAGTCAATTCACAACTCTACCATGTTTTGCGCTCACTCTAATCTAGCGCTCTTCACTGATTCAATTCCGGACTGTTGTCCAGAGAGTGCAAAGCTTCAAGAGGAAGTCACTTCGAATAGCAACATTGCACATGTGCCAGCAGATCTAGAAGGCGACGAGGTCGAACCCAGCCCTTCAGCACTCACACAGTGCACTTGGACATTTAATCAATACTGGAGCTATATCGATGTTCTTTTAGATGAGCTCAGGGACGATGCTAAGAAGAATACATCTACGATTCAGGCAGCTGAAGAATTCACTAAAAAGTGTGTTTTACTGCTTCTCGCGTTAATTTGACCTCATCATTGATTTATATAGATTTTTCACGGAGGTCCTCCAAGTTGACTTGCGAAAATACCCGAGTACAACGACCCTCGCACCATCCCTCGACTCTGTGACCGTGGACTGGCAAAAGACAATTCATAGCAAACTTATTTGGTGATTGTTCCATCATGTCCTACTATACTTTAGATACACTATGATAATAATGATGAATTGCTCTCATATTTTGCGCCATCCATTTGTTGATGTATAATATATATATAGTTGAATTTCGACGTCCCTGTGGTATACATACAATGGTGATGAAGTGTCGATGGGACCTGATGTTAATATTGTGGTATTATTTCGCTTCCTTGGTTGCTCGTCCCTTGCGCAGACCTTGTGCGAAGGTTGGCTCATATTTTGCGCTGTCGCTGCAAGTTTATTTGCTGATATATATATATAGTTGAATTTTGATGTCACCGTGGTATATATGTAATGTTGATGAAGTGTCAACAGGACCTGATCTTAACCTTACTTACATGTTACGGAGCTAATATTGTGGTATCATTTTGCTTCCTTGGTTGCTCGTCCCTTGCGCAGACCTTGTGTGAAGGTTGGCTCGGCTGTCAGCAGTACCCAGGAAGGTCGGTATCGAGGTTATATTTGGTTCATGGTCTTTGTAACATTTCCGGAAATCCTCCGGTCAACCATAACCCTATGTAGCATTAGGAAAAACCTCCCACTCTAGTTAGAACTAATTTTCACTAATTTTCGAAAATTAGTCTAACTTTCACTAATTAGATAAATTAGATGATTAGGAACACTTTATTGGTGCCCTGCTAATTAGCACTAATTTTACAATCCTAGAGCTAATTATTAAAAGTTTTGTAGCATCCTATTGAAAGTTATGAGCATCCTAGCTGCACTGGACATGTTTTTCAGGCTTAATATCACACACAATGTTCAAATCAATTAGGTTTCAATTGGAACTGGGCATCAGGACGAGTACAGTAAGGTGTAAGATGTAAGGAATGAGCGCTATGTTACTATAAAACAATATAATGACTAGAATCGGCCTCAGCAGTCTGACTCGGCGCTGCACGATGATCGAACACAACTTAGGGATAGGGATCAGCATGGCTTGAGCTCGAAGGGGGATTGACAGACTCACTCACTGCGACTCCCCATCCAGAGCCGAGTCTACATGTGCTGCGTGCGAGCAAGAACAAGAGTGCGATGAGCAAGAATGAGTGCTGCCTCTTGTCCTTTTCATATCTTCGGTGTCCTGGTGTTGTCCATGAGTGTTCGCGCTACGTCAGCACTTGCTGGTGTGCATTGGGCGTTCGCGCATGGTGGTCATTGGTGATGATGGTGTTGGGGTATGCGCTAATGCCGGTGCGAATGGTGGGGGCGGGGCAGCGTGGCTCGAGCTTGAATGAGGATTGACAAACTCATGAACTGCAAATGGTGGACGACGACTTGGATCAGTGTGGCTCGAGCTCGAATGAGGATCGACAAACTCATGAACTGCAAATGGTGGACGACGACTTGGATCAGTGTGGCTTGAGCTCGAACAAGGATCGACAGACTCACCAACTGCGAATGGTGGGCAAAGACTTGGATGAGCATGGCCATTGCTCGAACGAAGATCGACACACTCACAAACTGCGAACAGTGGCCAACGACTTGGATCAGCATGGCCGTTGCTCGAATGAGGATCGACATACTCACCAACTGTGGACGGTGGCTTGAATGAGCATGGTCATTGCTCGAATGAGGATCAACAGGATTTGACCTCCATAGCAAAGTTGGCAAATGATTGGATGCGGTAGAGAGGGAAGGATGACGTGGCTTCAATGTTGAACATTCGGATGTTGAAGCTAAAAGTCACGTGAGTCAAACAAAAACAAATATGCGCAAATGTTGGACTTGTAATTTGTTGCTCATGTCAACAAGTCTGATGCAGCCTCTATACTCTGTACCACCACTTGCCGTGTCACCTACTTCCGTATGTTTATAGGATGAGCTACTTGATCATGGAGATGAGTCATTTAGTGAGTCATTTGTTTCTCATTCATGCACATGTACTAACATCTCATAGAATCTAAATCTATCCTTCCCACCCGTGCGCAGTGCTAGCTCCTCCCATACCTGTGTCCTGCTCACTTGTGCCGGTCTGGCACTCCTGTTTCCTTGTCGGCGCCTTCCCATCCATCCTCCCTGCGCAGATCATCCACGTTGACCCCTGCAAGCTCTTGTGCCAGTTGATATTATTAATTTGTAGTTACTAGTACATGTTTTTTGTTTATTTTGAATGCATACGTGCGCAACTCGTCAAAACCTGTTCGAAAATGGGTAGAGCTCTTGATACAATAACCCGCGCTAATCCCTAGACATACTTTTGTGACTTTGCGCTAGTTATGTACAAGTTTTGAAAATTTAAAGAGCTTAGGTCAAAATTTTACTAGCTTAGCGAGCTTAGGTCAAATTATTTTAATTTTGTCTAAGTTAAAATGGGAGGTTTTTCCTGATGAGATGTGTCACAATCCTATTTTTGGGTCATGACAATGTTTGTGACGATTCTCAGTGTACTCAGCTGTGTTACTTTCAACCTTAATTGAGTTTTGTCCAACTCCAGCCGAGAGTTAGCAAGCTTTAGCGATGTTTTAATTTCTACTCTGAGTACCATTACTGTCACGAGTTCCAAATACAAACCATTATACGTTCCTAAATTCTAAGTCCTTTAAGCGCCCAGTCACAGCGCCTGTTACTAAGAAAGTATTTATAGTTGAAGATGTCCCAACAACGGCGTCTATTGTAGAGTTACCTAAAGAACCTATGAACGAGTCACGTGATTTATCGGAGTATGCCGGACTAAACTTTATTCCAAACGACCCTGACAGAATGTTCCAGAACCTTACAGTTGCTGCGGCACGTGTCATGACATCATAGTTATATATAGAATCGTACGACATCATCTTATTATTTGATTGGTAGTTAGTTCAGACTCAGTTTCGATCTCAGTTACAAATATGTGTATATAGGTAGTGTCTTGTAGTCAGTAGTTCTTTAGTTCAAACCTCTTGTATCTCCTAGTGAGCAATCCGAGACGTACCTGCTGCCTTATCCTCTTTGTGATTATCTTGTTGTTTGAGTCCTAGTCTCTGCCCAGCGTTAATTCGTTATTGGGTTGTGACAATTACTGGATGACTTTCCGTGGGCAAAATAATCCAGAATAGAATATTTCGGAGTCTCAAAAACATGACCAATAACGAAGATATGTTAATCTATACTAGAATAATCCCCCGCACGCTCAACCAATAGATTTAGTCCAGCTCTTGATGCGATGGACAGTCCTGCAGTCCAGTACATCAGACTCCTTAATGAAGAAGAGGCGGACATTTTCGACGATGATGAAAGAGCTCGCATCCTGGCTGCAGCTTTCGTTGCTGGGAGTGAGGCATCACGACAAGACCGCTGTAGGGATTCATTTCTGGCTGGGCTTGTAGAGACTGTTTTTACCTTACCTTATGTTGGCACCTTTGTAGCTTACATAAGGAAGTTATCTTTTCACCAGTTACCAGTAGGAGTCAGAGTACTCAGCAAGTTTTCATGATATTTCCTCTCCTCTGAGCCTTGAGCCTGGTCCAGAAACCCTTTAGGGTCGAATAGCAGCTAGGTTCTGCAAGACCCAACATTGTTCAGACTCACTCTCTGAATTGTTGTACCTTCACCGCATTGACACTCGCCACCCTCATTGTTTATATCTTTGCCGACCCCAACTACTTCCAAATCCTCGCATCGACACCCCATGGCAGGTACTATATAATAGCCAGAATGACCGAGCCTTCATCACTACAATGGGCGTGGATGTGTCCACCTTCTCTTCACTACTTACTACAGGCTTTGCGCAATGCTGGTATGAGACACCAATTCCTCGTGATGATGTCCATGCACATGGAAATCCGCGAATGAATCAGCGCTCCCTTGATGCTGCAGGGGCACTTGGGCTTGTGCTACATTATCTCAGCTCCACTATGCATGCTATCAGCCTACAGCAAATCTTCACTATCATTCCCAGTACCGTCACTCAATATCTTAGTTTCAGTCTCAAGCTTCTGCTATGCACACTTTGCACCATCCAAGACGCCAAAATTCAATGGCCAGGAGGCCTAGATTTCGCACGCTGCAGTGAACTTGTTGTGGCACGTCACGCAAGACTGAGAGGAGCATTCGGCAGCATCGATGGCCTCAAATTACCTGTGCAAACGTCTGATAACGTTGACATTGAGAATGCGACGTTTAATGGGTGGCTCTCAGAGCACTTTATCAGTTCCGTCTTGGCCTTTTCAGCTGAAGGTAAGTTTAATGATCCAGACTCGCTATAGTCCTGATTAATCATCTTGCAGGAGTGATTATTGCAGCACGCTTGAATGCGCCAGGCAGTTGGCATGACTCCCATGTCGCTCATCAAATCTATGTCTCCCTTCAAAATGAAACTCCCCCAGGTTATTATATTGTTGCTGACACGGCATTCCCACGTGGCAGCAATGACATCCAGGGCCGAATTCATGCACCTCTCAAACAAGGCCAATGTATTCAAGGCTCACTTGCTGAGATCAATGAACAGATGGCATTCAATCGTGAACTCCTTTCCTACCGGCAGACTGCTGAATGGGGCATGCGTGATCTTCAAGGTGCTTTTGGAAGATTGCGTGTACCACTCGAAATCGGCAACAAAAACTCGCGAGGCGATCTCATTGAGATCTGTGTGCAATTGCACAATCTGCGTGCAATCCGAGTTGGTATCAATCAAATACGGACGGTGTACCTCAAACATTGGCAGGAGACGGATGATGATATTGCAGTCTGGAGGGATTTTGAGAACATGTTGTTTGCAGAGCAAAGGCAGAAAGATCGAGTCGCACGTTTCCATATCACACTAGAGTACGACTAACAGCTTGTGGCTTCAATTAAATCACTACACTATCACAACAAAATGGTATATCTATCCATAGAGTGCCTTGAGCAGAGGGAGTGAGAAAACGAGACTTGAACTAAGCTGCGCGAATGCCTTGAGCGGAGGAAGGAGAGAAAACGAGACTTGAACTAAGCTGCGTGAATGCCTTGAGCGGAGGAAGGAGAGAAACCGAGACTTAAACTAAGCTGCGCGAGTGCCTTGAGTGGAGGAAGGAGAAACCGAGACTTGAATTAAGCTGCACGAGTGCCTTGAGCGGAGGAAGGAGAGAAACCGAGACTTGGATAAGCTGCGCGAGTGCCTTGAGCGGAGGAAGTAAGAAACCAAGACTTGAACTAAGCTGCGCGAGTACCTTGAGCAATTACACCTCTGGTGATTGACAATAAGCTGACTTGCTCTCTGGCAGGTCATCCACATCATCCATGGCCTCACTCTTGAGCTCTGTGTGCACCTGGGTCTCTTGCCTATTAGATTGAACGATCACGGAATTGCGTGGTGGTCCTGCACCACGAGAACGAGGTCTGGATGCCCAGCGACGGTGGGCAAAGCGAGGAGAAGGAGTAGAGTTGAAAGGCGGAGTAGGATTGGTATATTGATGAGAAGATGGAGAGTGGTCCGAAGCATCAGATGCTAGGGTATCTGGATCACTATGCCAGACCACACATTGGCCACCATCAGGGTAATAGGTGTAATCCGCCAGTTTGGGTTTGGGTCTGCGCTGGTGGTGAGTTTTTGGAGCGGCTTTGTTGGGAGGAGGCTGGTGCATCTGTGTCATCTCCAGACGAAGCTGGGTAAGGTCATGCTCGTGTTCAGTATCATATAGTCTCGTTTGCAAGTCAAACAGTTGGGTCCGCAATTTCTCTGTGACTGCATTTGCATCACGCAGCTGCTGTCCCTGGGCAAGCAGCTGCGTGTTCACAAGAGACCTAGTGGCACGATCCTCATCCCGAGCTTGCTGAACAGCAGGGTCAAAGGCCCCACTGATGCGAGAAAGCAGCTCTGAAGCTGCTGCACCTCAGCGACGTGGCATAGGTGTGTCTGTGCGGGTGGCGCGAGCGACTGCAGTGTGCTCAAGAGAAGACAGACTTCGCACCTTGTCGGTTTGTTCATTGCCATTCCACTCGTCATCGTGGGCATCATAGTCTGAGTCATTTAGGTCGCGGGTACCAGCACGTTCGTTGATGTGTGCATCAAGCTCATGGGCACGAGTTACATCCAGAGGACAAACTCCGTCACCAGTAGGTTTCGTAGTCTTTACAAACTAAGGTTGAAATGTAAGATGGCTATCATAGAATAGAGTACGACTTACTTGTTTGAATTTAGTTTCGAGTGAGGCGGCTTTACGGTGAGGGCGGCCGTTACGGGTTGCCCACTGTGTGAACTTCGAGTGTATTAGTTGCCACCCTTTCTGGCCCAGAGGAAGTTCGTCTTCGACAAGGTCAAGGAGCACTTTGACGTCAGCCGTACTGTAATTGTTGGAGCCATTGGGCCGACCACGTTTGGCCCTTGTACCATCTTCATCATCCTCGATAGCACAAGCATGCTTTTGAGGGCGGTCAGCACTGTCCAGGTTAGTATTCTCCTTATCTTTTCCCTTGCCTTTGTTAGCTCTACTAGCCTTGCGACGTACCCCGCCAGTTTTGATAGCAGGTGTGTATCCACGAGCCTCGGCAATTACCAAGGGATCATGAAGGTCCCTATCCAGTGATTCTGGGAGTGGGATATTAGCAGGGTACTGGTATGTGTGAGGTGGTGGGAGGTGGGATCCAGACAGTGATGGTGATGGTGACAAGCAAGGTTGGGAGAAGTTTGCAGGAGTTGTGAGTCGATACATAGAGGGCGCCGCTGCATGTGGCTAAAAAGTGATAAGTACATGTTACGAAGCTCAGAGAATGATTAAAACTTACATCATAAGCCTGGGACATGTATCTGTCTTCAGACTGAGTCACGGCCTGCGCAATTCCAGGATTGGGCTGCCAAATGCCTGAGATATCATGTGTGTATGCATTGCCTGCATTATCATAGCGCAACTTGGGAATCATTTTGCTAATAGGGACAGTCATAAGTTGGGAAGGGCGAATATGGACTGAATGTTTGAGTACTGACCTTGTGGCTACTGATGCATGAACTTTATATGATCCAAGTCTTTGTTTAGCCGTCGGCCACAAGGGGTGGGGATATTCATCATAAAAAAAAAACTCGACGACCCTGGGCTGGACTGGCTGGTAACAGTGCAATGCGAGCGCGCAAAGGCAAAACAGACAGACTATGAGCGTGCCAAATCTATATTGAGGTGTTGTAAGGAAAATTTCGTTGACAGAGGGCGAGGATCGGTTGGAGCCAGACGCTAGGATGAATCGAGCAAGATTGGAGGCACCGGAGGGTAGGAAGTTCATTAGTGCACATAGACAATCGAGTATGTCATTCTGAGCACCAGGTGTCATCTAAATAGAGCCAGGAGATAGATATATTAGCACAATGGATGAAAGGTTGAGAACGTAGCTTGGTATCACTGCGCAAGGTGTTGTGGTGCATGGCATGCATGTCGAGCAAGGTGGATTATGTCAGCGGATATTGTTGGCGTTAGTGACCGACACATGTTTGCAAATTGACAGGAAATGAACAGCGGCATCGCGGCACACCTGCCTAATACGGTCAAATTTATGATATGATATTCTAATCAGAATATTTCGAGCCTGCGGAAAGTCATCCACTAGCTAGCTCACAACAGAACCACAATCCATCACCCATAATTCATCCGGACTAACCAATTGCTATATGATTTGATTTACGACATACGGAGTAATCTTCTTTTTTTTTCACCGCGTTCGCGTGGTTGCCATTCACCATCGATTCCAAATTCAACATAAAGTAATACTGTCAAAGGAAGGCAAAAAATTAGATCTTTTAGACACAAAAATATCTATGGTGGTCCATCAAGCAGAAGGCTTCCACTCAGCAAGCCACTCTTTCATGTACATCAATCCTGCTTCCTGCACGGCCGCGACTGTCGGATCTACAATGCCATCTTGTACCACCAAATCTGTACAGTGGAATCCATCCCCCACATAGATAGGCCTACTGGTAGTGTTAGGCTTATTCAGCCCATCAGCAGAGACAGTTGCCTCGCGCCAAGGGTCACGCATGCCATTCGCGAAGAAGAGACGCGGGACGCTCGCATCCCAACCACCGTACATTGCGTTCGTCTCCTCCGTGGTAGGCTCAGGTGGGGAGGCGAATGCTTCAGGGAACATGTTGACGCATTGACGCTGACAATGATATCGACGAATGGTCATCTTTCAAGTTATACTGTACATACCTGCTGATAAACGGGTTGGAGGATGCGGCTCACGATGGCAGGCTCGCACTCGGGAGGGCCAACCTGCCATCCGACTTGAATGGGTTGGAGGGTGCGGCTCACGACGGCAGGCTCGCACTCGGGAGGGCCAACCTGATACCATCCGACTTGGTTACACCTGGAATGGCTGTCAGCGTGGACATTGAAGCGAATGAGAATACCTACACGATCCAGAACCACGACCTGTTTGCATTATCTACGGTGGCATTAGTCCAATAGGACTCGCTCGTGTCATACGTTCCAAGACAAGTTCTAGTGTCACAGTCAGCCAATCCGAACGACTAGGTCCCAAGGATACGTACTCAGCATCAGTAGATCCACAGACTTTACTATCAAGTTTAGCTATGTCAATCGGAAATCAAGGGGACCGGCGCCTACTATGTTTGTGGTATGTATTATTCCAGAAGTTTCCCCAAGAGGAGATGGCGTTTTCAAGTCCCCATCCCTCAGGTCCGGCACTGACACCGTTCTTGACCTCGAGTGCATCGCAGAATTGGAAGAACATTGCTCCTGGGCCAACAGTAGGCTGTAGAGATTGCCAATCGAACAGGTTACTTTGAACTGTTGGTCCGAGTAGGGTCAGTAAGGTAATAAATATGTATTCTCTGTCAAAGAGGACGACTCACGTGCGTTGGCAAAATCTTCTACATGAACAACATCACCGAGGCCAAATGCCTCCTTGAGCGTCTGGATTCCAGCAGTGTCACCAACCGCGTACATGTGATCTAGGTAGGAGATCACTGCTTCTACATCAGAAGAACAGTTCTGTGGCATGTGCTCGTGAATTGGGGTAAAATATTTATAATAGTTGCTGTTTTGGTCGAGAGCCATTAACAAGAAATGAACAGTGATTGCATCAAAGCAACGTACGTTATTGCCTCTACGACGCCAGATGATGAATATCCAGCCCAGAAAATTCCCGGTTTGCTTTGTGTCTGTCACTATACTGAAACAATAGAGGTATTTTTTGGCTCACTTGACCATTATCCAACTCGTGAGGGCTCCTGAATAACTTCCTCCGACCAGGATCCACGGTGCCTGACCTGGTTTGACAGCATCACCCCCAGGCATGGGAAGGTCGGCTGTGGTCGCAAAATACACAAGATCATCAATGGCCTGCTGGATGGTGAGGAGCGCGAGAGATTGTGACGTGAGGTTGTCGTATGGGTTGGAATAGCCAAAGAAACGATGTTCGATGATGATAGCTGCACCATTCTGTTGTTGAGCGATGAGACCGTTGATAGTTTCATTGGTAGTGAAGATCTCGGAGCCTAAAAATCAAGTGCTTGAGAGAAAGTCACAATTGAGTAATATGGCACTCACCATCTGCGTTAGATTCTCCAGGCGTCATCAAGATAATGGGGCCACCTTCAATGAATCTCATTAACATCGAGCACACCTCGATCCTCGCTACATACCGGGCTCATAAAACTCCCAGTTCATCCAGTATCGCTGCTGGAACGTTCCAATGCCTGGATTATTGTGGTCTATGAGCTGGTCAAAATGATAGACGGTCGTAATGGGTGGGAGCGTTGTGTCATTCGATGAAGTGAGGAAGCGTTCAGGCAGTGGAAGTTTTGGGAGGGAATGCTTGCCACGAAGCATGGCATTAGGGATAGCTGCTTGGGCGATGCCTGCAAGTAGGAGAGACGTAAGGGCCCACATGATGCCTAACCCTCGGTCGCAAGGATAGGATTAGACAACACGGTCGAGCAAAGCCTTTTTATAGTCATGGGGAGGATGCGTAAGTGGATATATGCACTGTTCCTCGACGCGTAAGAAATATTGGACGTAGCTGCAAGTGTGTCAGTTGGGTTCGGTTGATTCTAAAAGGACCCGATGATGGATTGACAGCCAGCCAGCACTTTTCCACAGCCATTCAATTCGGGTTTCTTTACATGTGCTAACCTATCTGCTTCCTCAGGGAAGCTCCCGCCCATTTTCTCAAGCTTCTTGTCGAGTTCCTCTCGAGTTACGTGACCGCCCTGTTCTGTGAACTGAAGAGAGTTCTGTAAGATAGGCATCACTCGTATCCAACACCCTTACATAATCGTAACCCTAACCCTAAAAATGGCCAAACCTTCGACTTGAAAATTTTCAACAGTTGAGATTGAGACTGCAGAAAGATTAGTGACGAGTTTGTTATTAGTACATGTAGTAACACTATATACCGGTGCATTAGGCCTTTCTCAGTGCATGACGTCATAGAGTCCGAGTTGAGTTTCCGGTGTAATGCTTTGGCCTTCCGGTATCTTTTGACCTCTGTCTTTCCCCTTCGGCAGCAGTATTCTGTGCATGAAAGAGGATTTCTGAGAATGTGAGAAGTGCTGCTTCATCCTGTATATCTCCCTCTTCTTCCACACTGAACTCCATATCATCCTCGGAATCACTGCAGCTGGAGTCCTCCTCAGAGTCAGAGACATCTTCGACCGTGGCTTTGTGGGACCTGGAAAGTGCAGACTGAATATTTTTGAGACAAGCCTTATTAGCTTTAGACTTTACACCCATTGAGAGATGCTTTATGTGTGTAATATCCCTGATTTTTGCTGCCTTCTCCTTAGTGTTGCCGCAAGTCGACGCGGTGTGATGCGGTGCTAGCGAACTCGAACAAGTAAACGATTCGAGTTGTATCGAGTTACACACCAGTGCAACTAGCGAGTTTGGATGTTGTTCGGGAATTAAGTCCACCAATCAACGGGCTCAGATCTATCTCTTTCTGGTTTAGCAAGTCAAATTTATTGGCGCATAAATAGCTATATTTGGCAGAAACAGAATTATACATTTCTACAGTCATGTGGGCATGTACATGGTAGTAAAGAACTCATGTGTAAAAAAGTAGAAATTTTTTGATTTTATATGGACCGACGAAGCAAGTAGGGCAGACATATTGACGGGGTATAATGGCGAGGTGTAAAGCACTGGAGAAGTGCTCAAGATTGCATGAAATACTCGAGCTACAGTCGGCAAGATTATAGAGACTTACAGTAACATTGATCAGATACCAGGGAAGCTTATGGGAAAGTCTTCTCGATATGTCAATCACCAACTCGCAGTGCAACTCGATGTTTACACCGCATGGGGCAGTTGCCATGAGTTGCGTAGATTTCCGAGTCGAGTCGATGTTAACTCGATTTCAACTCACACCGGCGGCAACACTACTTCTCCTCCTTGTCCTGCCCAGGCACATATCACGTGATGTATTATATAAGCGGCCAAAAGTTGGTGTGCCGAAAACTTGAAAATCATTCCCTCGCATCCCATGGCCTTGTAAACTACTTTCTGACTGTATAGAACAAAGCATTACACCGGAAACTCAACTCGGACTCTATGACGTCATGCACTGAGAAAGGCCTAATGCACCGGTATATAGTGTTACTACATGTACTAATAACAAACTCGTCACTAATCTTTCTGCAGTCTCAATCTCAACTGTTGAAAATTTTCAAGTCGAAGGTTTGGCCATTTTTAGGGTTAGGGTTACGATTATGTAAGGGTGTTGGATACGAGTGACGCCTATCTTAGACCAGTCAAATTACGCCAACGTCCGACACATGTCGTCACGCTGCCTATAACACCAAATGTGCGTTGTGCCACTCTTTTCTCCACACATCAATGTCCGAGTGTTTAGGCCTCCGGAAAACGCAACTGCTGGAGAAAACCTGAAATTTGACTGGCGGTTGCTGGTCAATGTGGTAGTTAGAACGGAAGGGGAAAAGGTGGTGAGAAAGTGCCACCCTGCAGAAGAAGCCGAGCATGATGCATGATGCGCCACAAACGTTATCGGAAACATAGAGGCTGTGTAACTTGGTGTTGGTTACTGAAGCTTGAAGGTGGACAATGACACTCCCACGACACAAGGGACCTGACAGAAACTCATGCTGTGAAACCCGCGATGGCTCCAACTCCGACAATTCCTCCTTCGACACTCCCGACTGTAGTCCCAACATTCGAGTTTTTCGAATTAGGCGACGAAAGTCCTGCCGTCTGAAATAGGCATTGGAGATACTTTGCTTGGAGCAGGCATCGAGGACCCCACGCTTGTGGTCGATGTGGGTACGCTAGTGAACACTTGGTTGCATTAGATTCTAGTAAATCTACAAGAAAGCGAGCAACAAGGTTTATACCACAGAAAAATTATGTGAGGCCGACCTGCGTCCAGTCCCGCCGCTGTGGTGTTGAACATGTTACTGGTTACCTTGAGGTATAACAATTGGGAATTTAGGATGCTGCATCTACTGACAACATCCAGGTAAGCCGCATTCTGAACCAAGATGCCAGTTGGAATGGTCTCCACGTCTAATGGTAAAACGAAGTTCAAGGTTTAATGATATAAGGTCGCAGACTGACGGCTGGGTAGAAGACGTGAATCGATTGAATTTCTATGAACTCCAGCTTTGAAATACCGTGAAGTCGAGCATTCTTGCAAGTCGATCCAACTCACCTCTCGACTGTGACGCCATAACAAACGCCGGGGGCGCTCGGCAGCGAGTAGGCTACTGTATTGCCACATTGGCAAGGTTTGGCTCCGTCGAGCAGAGGGACCTATATATCGCGCTGCGCGCATCCACAGGGATAGCATCGATCCCAGGATCTGCCCGAAAAATAAAATTGGCGGGTCAAGGCACATCAAGAAATCAAAAGCCATACTTTTCCACCACTGCAGGGGCTCCCGAAGTAGGCAGAAACCGAGCACAGATCCTAGGCATGAGCATTATTCATCTGATCTCACCTAAACATGCGTTAAAGCAAAGAAAGTAAGTGCTCAATCAAAGGCCCCGAGGCACATGATGATAATGGCTATTATATATGCAGGTGTATTTTGGAGTCTCTTGGAGTGCAGCGATGACAGCTATCAGGGCCACTATCCATAACCATGCCTTGGTGAGTGGAGAAGTAACGGATGACATAGAGAAGGAAAAAGCGGGTGCAACTACCTAACAGAATCCCGTTATTAAGGTAGGCATCCTCAAGGCTTCATGATGCAAAAGGCGGCAGCCCATGAAGAAGTTGTTAAGAAGGGTTGTAATCATGACAGCTGGTACGGCGCTTAGAGTAAAAATACCTGTCAGTTGCCCAGTTACCCTTACTAGACTCGCGACTGCTTTGATGAGTCTGGCCCGGTGATGTTTGATATAGTGGTCGATTTTGGAGTGGCGTGCCACCAGCAGAAGGGAGGAGTTTAAATTTTGGGCCGGTGCCGTGAGGTCGGACGGTCGGATATCCGAGGTGTCCTCCGGCCGCCGATCTTCAACCCATGCGGCATTTCTAGGTCATTGAACTCAACCTTCATCTATTTGAAGTACACAGCGCTTCATGGTGCACAATGCTATGATGAAGCAATCCAGGCCTTCCAAATCATGATGACCAAATTGGATGATGCCACTGACGTTCCGACTCAAAGTAAGCCCCCACTAATGTACTGAGCATCGACATGCTTAACTCTTTTTGCAGAGCTGCGCCAGCAGTATCTTAGTCCATCCGAAGTAGCACATGACATTCGACAGGTTATTGATACACAACTGGAAAACGCACCATTTCGTACACTCGGTACTATCACCGAGCTCTTATGTGATTGAGAAGCGCAGCCTGTTGAGATTGGCGCCGAGACGCAAGGTACGAACGCAGTCTCGGTTCGGAAGTTCCCGCGCTGGGCGCAGCGCTAGAAGATTAATCGTATGATATTCATTTGCGGACAGAAAATTTACTTACAAAACGAGTCGTTGAGATAGAAACATCTCAGTCCTGTCCTACTGACTAGAGACTGAGATGTGAGTACAGATACCCACTTAGACTGCCTGTATATTGATGAACCTACTATTAGATATTCATTTAGGTACATACCAAGAGTCCTGTCCTACTGACTAGAGACTGAGATATATTCGTTTAGCCTTGCCCTCGCGTTATCAACCTCAACAGGTTATGAGCCCTGCTGCTTCAGCAATGGATACAATGCTCCCCAGTGCCGGATCCTCATTATTCAACATTCCCCAGCTTGCCGAAGACGGAACAAACTGGATAACTTACAAGGAGAGAATATTGACAGTGATCGGCGCCAGAGGTCTGATGCGTTATGTCGATGGGCGCGCGGCAAAGCCAGTGCCTTACACGATTGATCCAATAACGAGCAAACCAAAGAAGCCAGATGGTACAACGGCCACTGATGCTGAAGTCGAGGACCTGGACAAGAAAATTGATGAGTTCTATATGAAAAACTCACTCGTCAAGCAGCACATCTTTAGCACGATCACGGATCGGCTACTGCTGCGTGTCCAAAAGCTGGACAGTGCCTCGAAGATATGGGAGGAGATTCGGACCATACACGAGGGCAAAAGTGATTTTGTCCAGATAGACCTACGCCGTCGGTTACAAGAGACTCGATGCGAGGAAGGAGGGGATGTAAAAGCTCACCTTGGAGAGCTAATGCGGCTACGTGAATCGCTAGCCAGCATGGGAGCATCACTCGACGACAAAGATTTCGCGGCCATAATTATGGGGTCGCTACCAGAGTCTTATCGTCCTATCCTATCATCAATGAATGCAGCAGCTCGCGTCTCGAAGAAAGTACTCTCACCAGAAGAGATCATGGGCATTGTCTCGGAAGAGTACGAGCACCGGGTTATTATGAACCCAACAGTGTCGAAGAAGGGAGGGAACACAGCTTTGACTGCGGGCGCAAAACCAGATAGGTCGAAGGGCCGAAATGGTGGTGGAAGCTCGAGTGTCACCTGCTACAACTGCAATAATGTCGGACATGTTAAAGCAGACTGCTGGAGTAAAGGCGGAGGCAAAGAGGGTCAGGGACCTAAAAGACGGGGACAAAGGAATGGACGCTCACAGAAGCCAGCTGCCAATGCAGCCACCCAGTCCTCTAGCACGACAACAGCAGGAGAGAACTATGCATTTGCCACATCAGACTTGGCAAGTGTAGCAAAACAGATCAACATACCAGTCGAACACCGTGGAGCAATTGTTGACTCCGGCGCGACATCTCATTTTTGTCCTGATCGCTCAAAATTCACGAGCTTCGTCCAAATCGAGCCGCAGGAGGTGCACACTGCTGACGGATCAAGTATTAGTGCTGTTGGTCGCGGAAACATCGAAATAGACTTACCATTAGGAAAAACAAGCACCAGAGTTACACTCAAGGACACTCTCTACACCCCGAAGATGGCTTTTACCTTGATCTCGACAAATCGTATTGCTGCAGCCGGTCTTGCAGTCCATTTCGAAGATGCCATGTGCAAAATCCTATCCCCCGCTCCAACACGAAAAGTCATTGCCGAAATTCCACAAATAAATGGACTATATAGTATCGCTGCAAGTCCTCATCAGCACGCAAACATTGCCAAGACCAAACTCACCATTAGCGACTTACATCGTGCCCTAGGCCACGTATCTCAGGCCGCGATTGTTGATGCCATCACGAAAGGCCTTATTGAAGGTGTCGAGCTTGACTCCACCTCAAAGCCAGAATTTTGCGAAGCCTGTACTCAAGCAAAGGCTACACGTCAGCCATTCCCGAAGGAGTCACCAAACAGAGCCAAAAAGTATGGGGAATTAATCCATACTGACCTTTGGGGACCGGCGCAGACAGCAACAATCAATGGGTGCCTGTATTATATAAGTTTCACCGACGACTTCTCGCGTGAAACACAGGTCATGTTCCTAAAGCAGAAAAGCGAGGCATTAGCGGCATTCAAGACATATGAAGCGAGGCTTACCAGGCAGCATGATAGCGCGAAGATCAAGGTCCTTCGTTCGGACCGTGGTGGCGAATACCTAAGCTCTAACTTCAATGTGTACCTGCAAGAGAAGGGAATCAAGCGAGAACTTACTGCTCATGACTCGCCGCAACAAAATGGGGTTGCGGAGCGTCTGAATCGCACATTGGTCGAGTTGGCACGAGCTATGCTAATTGCAAAGAATATGCCGAAATTCCTGTGGGCAGAAGCGGTTAACTATGCTACATGGTTGAAGAATCATTTACCTTCCCATGCCATCCCCGGACACACACCGTATGACCTAATTCATGGTCATCGTCCAGATCTATCCCGCGCACACGAATTTGGGGGGAGGATTTTCGTTCATCTCCCACATGCTGCAAAACTCGAACCGCGAGCTGAAGAAGCCGTGTTTGTAGGTGTTGATCTCGAGAGCAAGGCATCTCGAGTATATTGGCCTGCGAAGAGATGGGTTTCTGTTGAGCGAAACATCAGCTTCGTCCCAACAATGGTACATGCAGCTGATGATGTACTGGCCGAGGGGGAGTCTGAGGTACCTGTGCAAGAGCCACGAACCTTGAACCACGTCCAGCACATCAAACCGACACCAGAAGTGCCAAAAACCCCACCTCAAGTTGCGCAACCACTTCCCACACCACCAACACCTAGACAAACTCGCGTACGTCCACCAGCAGGCTACTATCGTGCACTACATGAGGGGGAGAGAGCCTCAGTCGCAGCAGAAGCAGATGAGAGCCTAGAGCCTACCTCGCTAATCCATTGGGCACTTGCAGCCGCCGAGCCAGAACCAACGCTAAAGGAAGCATTGAGTGGACCGGATGCCGAAGAATGGCAAGAAGCTATTGACTATGAGATAGGTCAGCTCGAAAGGTTAGACGCATGGGAGATAGTAGACGCACCACCTGGAGCCAACATAATACCATGCCACTTCATGCTAGCCACCAAGCGAGGCCCAAATGGCGAGAAGTTGAAACTGCGGGCACGTTTAGTAGCAAATGGTCAGCGGCAGAAAGAAGGGCTAGATTATTCGGAGACGTTCGCACCTACATCGCATATGACCACCATCCGAACGGTACTATCAATGGCAGCACGTCAGGACTGGGAGGTTCATCAAGTCGATATCAAAAGTGCTTACCTTAATGCACCGCTCAAAGATGACATATATATGCGAGCCCCACCAGGATACCTAAAGCCGGGAGACGAGAACAAAGTACTGAAACTTTTGCGAAGTTTGTATGGCCTTAAACAGGCAGGGTTCGAATGGTCGGAAGAACTCGAAAGATTCTTCCTGGACACCGGATTCAAGCGCTCGGAGGTTGATAGGGCAGTGTACTATCGTCATAGGAAGGACGAGCACATGGTCATAACTAGTTCAGTTGACGACATGGCCATCACTTCGAGGTACACGAAGCATATCGAATGGTTTAAGGACCAACTTCGAAAACATTTCGAAATCACCGATCTAGGGGAGCTTGGGTGGTTATTAGGATTCACCCTATCCCAGCAAGCATACGTCGAGACCATCCTACAACGATTTCGCATGCAAGACGCTATGCCTGCATACACACCAATGAACCCTGGTGAAATCTTGTCCACAGATCAGTCTCCATCAACACAGGCAGAGCTGGAAGATATGAAGGACGTACCTTATCAGCGAGCCATCGGCTCGCTGATGTATGCAGCAGTCAGTACACGCCCTGATATCGCATTTCCAGTGGCAATACTGTCGAAATTCATGCGAAACCCGGGATGGACACACTGGAAGGCTGTCAAACAAATCATCCGTCATCTCCAAGCTACCAAGAACATGCAGCTTACCTTAGGATTAACTGACACGGGCATAGAAGCCTTCGTAGACGCGGATTGGGCGTCCCAGCCTCATCGGCACTCGATAACAGGGTATGTTGTCCTGTTAAATGGTGGGCCGGTGGCCTGGAGTGCCAGAAAGCAGTCGTTAATTGCACTCTCGACGGCCGAGGCAGAGTATATAGCGCTCACCAGCGTTGCTCGCGAGATCCTATTCATACAAGCTCTTTTGGACGAGTTGTATGGACCGACTCCAGATTCAATTCCTGTATATTGCGACAATCAAGGGGCTATAGCGCTGGCATCAAACAATAAATTTCACGGACGCACCAAGCATATCGACATCCGATACCATTATATCCGCGAACTCGTCAAAAATGGCACCCTCCATCTCGAATATTGTCCCACTGACGACAATCTTGCTGATATCCTCACTAAAGCGCTGCCACGGCCACGCCTGGAGAAATTACGTTCGAAGATGTCGTTGGGAATTAGCGGGGCCTAGGTGGTGATGATTGTGAGCTGAATCGAGAAGTTGCGTTCGAGGGGGAGTGTTGAGATTGGCGCCGAGATGCAAGGTACGAACGCAGTCTCGGTTCGGAAGTTCCCGCGCTGGGCGCAGCGCTAGAAGATTAATCGTATGATATTCATTTGCGGACAGAAAATTTACTTACAAAACGAGTCGTTGAGATAGAAACATCTCAGTCCTGTCCTACTGACTAGAGACTGAGATGTGAGTACAGATACCCACTTAGACTGCCTGTATATTGATGAACCTACTATTAGATATTCGTTTAGGTACATACCAAGAGTCCTGTCCTACTGACTAGAGACTGAGATATATTCGTTTAGCCTTGCCCTCGCGTTATCAACCTCAACACAGCCTGCAAACAAGCGCCTTCAAAACGAGTGTAGAGTACAAGGAGCTTGTGTCATCAACAATCACGCATACAGACTTCAGAATGAAACGCATCAATGAAACAGTCGCAACGTACTTTCGTTATGCCATGTTATCACACAGGTGGGAAGGGAAGGAGCCACTGCTGCAGGATATCCAGGATAAGGTCTTGTACGAGCTGAATCCCGTTGGCAGCATGGTAAAGTTGCAATCGTTCTGCAAAATTGCTTGCCGTGCAGGGTACCGCTGGGCGTGGAGCAATACGTGTTGCATCAACAAGAGCAATAGTGTGGAGCATCAAGAAGCAATCAACTCCATGTTTGATTTGTATCAACACTCGGCGCTCACGATCATCTACCTGTCGGATGTCCCATTCTTGTCGAAGTTCGGCGCATTGGCAAATAGTGATTGGAACACACGCGGATGGACAGCTCAAGAACTCCTTGCTTCTCAAGTCATTCTCTTTTATCAGAAGGATTGGACTTTATATCTCGACGATAGCTCTCCCAATCACAAGGAGTCTGTCGCGATCATGCAGGAGTTGGAGTATGGGACAGGCATAGATCGACAAGCCATTGTTGCCTTCCGTCCCGGGATGAAATGCGTTAGAGAGATATTCCAGTGGGCATCCACACGTGTCACAACATTGCCGGAAGACATCGCTTACTCTTTATTCGGCGTCTTCGGCGTCCGCCTACGTGTGGATTACGGTGAGAAGAAGCAGTGCGCGCTTGGGCGGCTTCTGCGGAAGGTCATAGCTCAGTTGAATGATGGACTGGCGTGGCTGGCTATGTGCCTCCGAACAGTGACCTGGTGGAATGGATGATCTCTGACTACGACAACTGCCTCTCTGGGACCTTCATGCTGACTAAGCTAAGCTAACCCTTGCTCCCTTGCTTCCGTCGGCCTCCACTGGCCTCTGCTAGCCCTTGCTGGCTCTCTACCCCGATCACCCCCTGCTAGGGGGTGCCCCACTCCATGTGCCCCCCTTGAAAAAAACCTGGCGGCGCCCTCGTCGCCTCCTCTTGGCCTCATCTGCTCTGCAGCCTCTGCTCGCACCATCTCACCCACAAGTTTCGTCTAACATCTTCCTTCTGACTCTTCGTTTTCATCTTCTCGTTCTTTGTCCTCGTGTTCTTCCTCATCCATATTATCTCTCTCCTCTGGTGCCTCCTCTCTATGCGACTCTTCTCTCCAGCTCTCATTCTCTTTTTGTTTTGCTACATTTTCTTCGAGCATTCGCTGTTCGTTGGCTAACTTGGTGTCTTCTCACGGTATGAATGCTCGTATCTGTCTGGCATGGAACTCTCCTGCGATGCGCTCTCCACGTAACGTTTCGAGTTCATATGAGTTGCATATCCGTGCTGCGATGCGGTGCGGCGGTGACCACTTAGGTAACAATTTCCGTTTGGCCTCGAACGTGTAGTCCATATTGCTACGGTAGAACTGAACCAATTGTCCTGTATAGAATATAACCTCACCTGGGCTTCGTTCTAGAACACGCTTGTCGAACACTGCCTTTCTCTTGATTGCGTGACGTACGGCTGCATCATAGCCGTCAAGTTGCTGCTGCGCTACGTATGCCATATGGATGGCGATATCTGCTGTACGTATTGTCGACGTGCAATTGCTAAGATCAGTGTGTGGCGTGTTGACTATTTGTCCAAGAAGTAGTTCTTTTGGCGAAAATTTGAGTGCTGGGAGTATCCGGTGGTTCAACGCAGTGATTGCCTCATCCAGGTGGTCTGGCCAATTTAACGGGAGCCTGTCCCATGTAAGTCCTTCATAATCGTCCTCCCCTAGGTTTGGGGCGCATAGTCGTTTGAGGACGTGCAACAGGATTTTGTTCGTGCCCTCTACTAAACCATTAACCCAGGGTGAATATGCAGCTACAACGTGAGTTTTGCAATTCCACTTAGCGCAAAAGTCTTGAACTACAGCATTATTGAAGTGTCTGCCCCCGTCTGACATAAATGTCTCCGATGCTGTGAAGTTCTGGAATATGTGCGATAAGCTGTTCACTGTCATTTTCACAGTTCCCATTGACTTATACTTGAATGCCCATATATGCTGCGAGAACGTGTCCAGGTATACTCCGAGTGTATTGTATCCTCGAGCTTTCAGAAGAGTGAGGTAATCTCCTACTAACAATTCAAACGGATGCCGCCGCGTTATCGGTTCTAACAATGAATGAAGGTGGGGCGTACCGAAGTTTTTGCACTTGCTGCATTCGCTAATGGCTGCCATGATAGATACATCGAGCTTCGGACTGTAAATGCGATCGGTTAGTGCGATTTTGATAGCATCCCTCCCCCAATGACCTCCTTCTGCATGTTGCCTTGCTGCTAATTCCTTTGCTTCCTCCTTCGTGACGCATTCCACCTTGGTTCGTGCTCGTACTGCCGTTCCTCCGCGTAGTCGCCACAGTTTCCCTTCTTGTATTAGGTACTGTGAGGCTTGGTGCCTTGCGCGTTTCCGGCTTTGAATCTCCTTGCCTTGATCAATTTGCAGCATCGCTTCGATGACTTCGAGGAATACTGGTTCGTTCACGAATCTTGTTTGGAGGCTCGATGCTGTGGATTCATCAATGTTAGTAGATATTAACAGTAAGTCATTAATTAGACCCGAGTTGGATTCCCAATCCTCGCTTACTGTCCACTCGCTTCCATCGACTAGTCCAATGTCTCGAGGGTGACCTTCCCATTGTCGACTGAGACCGTCTGCGATTACGTTGAGCTTCCCCGGTACGTGTCGTACATCTACGATGTTGTGAGCAAGTATTCTGTCTCGCCATCTCGCATGCACCGCGTTTAAACGGTTGCTGATGAGGATGTCTTTCAGCGCTTGACAATCTGTTTCGACCTCTACTGGAAATCCCCAGATCACGTCTGAAAACTTATCTAATGCGAACTTCAGTGCGGCGAACTCTAACAAGAAGGGCTTGTAATTTTGCTCTGTCACTGATGTCCGTTTTGAGGCAAATCCAATCGGATGAAGACGTTCCGTCCATTTGCCTGTTGGGCTTTGCATGCGTGTTCTCTGGGACAACACTGCTGCAAAACCTTCGGCGCAGCCATCAGATGTTACTACGAAATTCGAGCCATCGTACCTTGGGGCTTGCAGTATGGGTTTTGATACGAGTGCTGCCTTAAGATCCAGGAATACCTTTGTGTGCTGCTCCGTCCATAGATCGTTGAGCTTGAAGTTGCGTAAGGTGCGTCTGTACGTATTCTTCGTGTATGGGACCTTCAATGGTGCAGTTTTGACTAAGTCTCGTAGAGGCCCTTCTCATCTGGAATAGTTCTGGATTAAGTCCCGGAAGTGACTGGTGAGTCCTAAGAACGATTCAAGATTTAATGCATCTGGTGGTTGTTCCCATTTGACTACCGCCGTGAGTTTTGCTAAGTCTGGTTGAACACCTTTAGGACCTATTGTGGCGCCTGCAAACGTGGTTTCTGTCATGAATAAGCGGCATTTCGTAGGAGATAGGGAAATTTTGCGCTCGCAACATCTCTGGAATATTCGTGTTAGTTTCTCCATCATCCCTTCGAAAGTATCTGCTGCGATTCCTCCATCGTCGACGAACAATTCCATAGTGCTGTCCGCTAATATGTCGTGTAGGTTAGTGTTACGGACTAGGATAGTTCGAGCTCTCCCTAGGCGGATTGCCTAATCTGATAGCGGGCTCGCTATTGGAGAGACGGGGATCTTCTCTCAAATGAGAGGTTCGGGGGTTCCACTTAAGGTAGCGTCGGCTTTCCTTAAGGTGCGGCTTAGACTGAAGGACTGGGACTGTCTTTCAGAGGAAGTTCTGGATAAAACCTAGTAGAATCAAGTAGGGAATATACATGATTCTGTCTGCTCTATATACTGTCGTCCGTGTGCACAGACCAATACTACGTTCGGTAGGTA
The DNA here is from genome assembly GCF_016647745.1 of Suillus plorans. Classification (NCBI taxonomy): domain Eukaryota; kingdom Fungi; phylum Basidiomycota; class Agaricomycetes; order Boletales; family Suillaceae; genus Suillus; species Suillus plorans. The sequence goes on along the minus strand of NW_024537467.1, from coordinate 90,568 downwards.
GGTATAAGTGTGTCTATACAAGGGCATCTTATCTGATGCCATGCGGTCGATTATCTATACATGAGGCTTACCATGCCTCTCTTATCTGTCCTCAAGGCTAAACATGCCTTGGAGTCTAACTGCGCATGCTAAGGCATGCGGCTTGTCTTCTGACCATGAGGCAGAGCTTCCTCATGATCCGGGTCGAGGACCATCTAGGTCCGATCAGATGTAGCCTAGGCTGGTCTAGGTCATCTAACGGCATCCAGGCCGTTCTAGGTGTCTCTACGAGTCTCCGTTGAGTCGGTAAGTCTTCCAGGACGGTGCATATGGTGGGATAGGGGCTAAGGTCATGATGACCTCCGTAGGAGGGGTTCTCGGTTACATGTTATTGTAACATTACCTCCGTTTCTGGGTCGAAGTCGCCGACTACGACAAAACTCTCTCCCGGGTTTCTTCGTCTGGAGTGGCAGTATTACTGCGGGTATCAATGGGAGTGGGCGAGCGCGGCGCGGGGTTGTTCGCGATTAGTTCTTCTAGCGCAACGTGGTTCTTCTCCCAATCTACGAGGAGTTCGTAGTATTCCTCGTCGTCTCGAAACTCTGGGAGGCATGATACTTCTCCGAGTTGAGGGCAGTGGACCGACAGGTGGTCGGGTCCGATTTCGTTGCAGACGCAACATACGGCGTCTGGACACTTTCTAAAATTGTGTCCGTATCCTCCGCATCGTCGACAGATGCAGGTGCGGTCTACTCGCGCTTTCTTGGTAGGGCGCGAGGGTCTTAACTTTTCTCCAATGCGTTTCTTCGCGATGTCTACGAGGTCGCTGAAGTTGTCGGGGAGTAAGTGGAGCGCTATTGCGCGGATTTTCTTCTGGTCTTCCAGCACTATGAGGGCTCTAGTTGCTGGGTCTAAGTCTTCACGGTTCACCGATATTTCTAGGTGTCGTGTGGTGCGGATGATGTCTATCACCAAGGACGCGGATGCGGCGATGTTGACATCTGACTGTCCTAGGATGTCGCTGATCTCTAGGAAGTGGTCTGGGGAGAGAATGGCCGTTTCGGCGACGGCGCCTTTCTCGAGGTGGTCGAGGATTTTGGAAAATCCCGAGTTCTTTAGGGGAACGATGGTAGAGGCTTCGATGTTGTTAGGCATGATTGTTGCGAGAGTTTCTGGCGAGTATATCGTTGTAGAGGGTTTATATGGGCCTCCAAGAGTGCTCTAAGCTCCGCTTGATCAGTTAACTTATCTTTTAATCTCTTTATCAAAGTTCAATCATGAAGGCGTGGAGTGCCTCATGGTTCTCTTGGCAGAGGGGGAAGTCACCATGCCAGTGCGGTTCTGTGATAGTTTCGAGTCATTCCGGACTATCAGAAGCGGAAGTTTTGCGTCATTGCGGACGTGCGTGTCTTGAGTTTTCGTTTTAGTCGAATTCTGTCAAGATTTGGGGTATGTCGTGTCGAGATGTTCTTTTTATTGATTTTCTCGATCGGCGTTCTAGAGGGTTCTATGGGCTTGCAGGAGTTTCCACGGAGTTCGTCTCGTGATAGTTTAGCGTCTTTCCGGACAGAGGTGAAGGTAAGGCATCCGGGGCTTGCAGGAGTTTCTCGGTGTGTTTAGTCTCGTCTTCAAGGTGAAGGGGTCCGTATCTCCGGGTTCGTCCTTCTATTCTCAGTTTTAGAGTCATGATGGACAGGGGATAGTTTAAGGTCTTTCCGGACCGAGGATAGTTTCAAGTCATTTCGGACTTCTGCGCAGTTTATAGTCGTGCCGGACTTAGGTACAGTTTATAGTCATGCCGGACTCATGGCGATTGTCGATATTTATAGATAAGGGTGCGGCCGGGGTGAGGGGAATTAAGAGTGAAATGAGTTTTAAATGAGAATTTCACCCCCCAAGTAGGTCGTTTGATCACCGATCAAATCTAGAAGTCTAAATCAATGTTTCCGCAGTCAGGGTCAGACTGATCCGTGACTGGTGCAATCTCTCCCTGGAATAATCTAACATCCACGGGGTCGTCCTGGCGGGGACAGTGTCTTGCGATACGCTTTATCGTTCGCTGAAAGTAGTTCTGCTGTTTAATCCGATCTACTTCCATCGGAGTCGTCGCGGGTTCTTCTGCTATGGCAGGGGCCGCGGGGGCAGTATTAACGACTATCTCGTCGTTATCTTCATCGTCAGTTTCTTCCATCATTTCCTTATCGGCTGGTCTGGGCACGAGGAATGGGCGAGTGACTGGTGCGGTTCTCGATCGTTCTGGGAAAGAAACGATCGGCTCGGCCTGGTTGATCCATTGATCAGCGGCCGGTTCATCTTCTGCTAGTTTATACTCTTGGCGGAGTTTCTTCGGTGACGGCGCTTCTGCCGTGACTACCGATCTACCTTTTCCAAGAACCGAGGCAGGTTCTGCTGAAAAGACGTACTTCTGAGTTTTCTCCGGTTCAGGGGCCGGTCTAGGGATCTTTGCACGAGGGGGTTCCTCGTCGAAAGTGGCTCTGCCTTTTCCTAAGATCTGGGCAGGTACTGCAGAAAATCTATATTTATCTGCGGGTGGTGAGGTGGCAACTAAGTCCGACTGTCTCGTGGACTTCTTCTCGACGTTCTGGGATGTCGAGGCGTGGGGTTCCAACGGCTTGGTAGCCGGTGCGTACTCGAGGATTTCGTGGAGTTCCTCGATCGGGGTTAATGTGGGAATGAATCTCCGTTTTCCCGAAGTTAGTTTCGACTCGTTTCGGAGATCTTCCATCAGCGAATCAGCCGGTTCTGGTAGTTTAGCCTCATTTCGGAGGTTCTGCGTGACAGGTGCTTCTGTCAGATCTAGTTTATACTCATCTCGGAGTTCTTCTTTCTTCTTCGTCAGGGTGCCTACCTCCCTTCTTTGGCGCGTGCTGCGCGTCCTCTTTTCTCTACGGAAGAGCGGCTTCAACCCGTTCCTCTTCCTACCTCTCTCAATCATTCTCTCAAGTCCTTTCGACTTGTCAGTGGCAGGGATAGTTACCGTGCCTTTCTTCCAATCTATGGATGGTTTCACAGCGGCCAGCCATGTGAATCCGAGTAGGATGTCATCCAAGCGCGGCATTACGAGGAATCGTCCGTGCATTACTCGGTCGTCGATCTTTATGATGAGTCGGCAAAATCTCTTGACTTTGCCTCCTTCGACTGTCGTTCCGTCTCCGTTCATTACCTTTTTCGGTTTCTGAAGGAGGTGCGTTCTGATGCGATATCTCTTGCAGAGTTCTCTGCTTATAAATGAGTCGCATGCGCCCGAGTCTATGACCATGGTGGTCGTAATGGGCGGCTTAGTGGTGGACATGAGGGTGGCGGCAACCCGTAGTTCCTTCTTCTTGGATACGCTGTTCTTGTTAATTATTAGCAGCGGTCCAGTCTTCTCCTTACCAGCCGCTGTCTTGCGGACTGTTTCTTCTTCGATAATCTTTCTCCTCATCGGGCACTTGTGGTCGTTGGCTTTGTGTCCAACGTGATGGCAAGAAAAGCATCGTCGTTGCTTCAGGTGGTGTCTTGTATCCATTCCTGAAAGGTTGGCGGCGGCGTCGGTATTTCTTCTGATCATCATGATCTGTGTCGGTGCGTTCATGGTAGAGGGAGTGGTGCGAAGGGACAGTGATAGGCTTAAGGATTCAAAGCTTCGTACGTCTGTCTTGACAATTTGTGGATAGCTTTACGCCGGTCTTGGCGATTTGGTCACGAGAGTAGAGGTCTACGCTTGTCTCAGCGGTGCGGTCGGTATCGATTCAACGGCGGTGCGTGATGAGCAGGGCCGGGAATGTGAGACTTGATTCTTTTGTTACGGACTAGGATAGTTCGAGCTCTCCCTAGGCGGATTGCCTAATCTGATAGCGGGCTCGCTATTGGAGAGACGGGGATCTTCTCTCAAATGAGAGGTTCGGGGGTTCCACTTAAGGTAGCGTCGGCTTTCCTTAAGGTGCGGCTTAGACTGAAGGACTGGGACTGTCTTTCAGAGGAAGTTCTGGATAAAACCTAGTAGAATCAAGTAGGGAATATACATGATTCTGTCTGCTCTATATACTGTCGTCCGTGTGCACAGACCAATACTACGTTCGGTAGGTAGGTATAAGTGTGTCTATACAAGGGCATCTTATCTGATGCCATGCGGTCGATTATCTATACATGAGGCTTACCATGCCTCTCTTATCTGTCCTCAAGGCTAAACATGCCTTGGAGTCTAACTGCGCATGCTAAGGCATGCGGCTTGTCTTCTGACCATGAGGCAGAGCTTCCTCATGATCCGGGTCGAGGACCATCTAGGTCCGATCAGATGTAGCCTAGGCTGGTCTAGGTCATCTAACGGCATCCAGGCCGTTCTAGGTGTCTCTACGAGTCTCCGTTGAGTCGGTAAGTCTTCCAGGACGGTGCATATGGTGGGATAGGGGCTAAGGTCATGATGACCTCCGTAGGAGGGGTTCTCGGTTACATGTTATTGTAACAGTTAGTTGCTGTCATTTCTGAGAACGTTGATGGGGCGCCTGTCAGGCCCATTGGCATTCATTTATACCAGAAATATCCACGGCCTTCGACATAGAATGCCGTGAAGGGTCGTGATTCCTCTGGAACTTCGACAGCGTAGAATCCCGATGCGAAGTCAAATACTGACACATACCTATGTCTGCTAAGTCGTAACTGTTTGGCCCTAATATCCCCCTGTGGCATTGGTGCAATGTTCATGACGTGATTGACCTCATTGAAGTTTTGGCATATTCTCCATTTCTGCGGCTTGTCGACTGAGTTCTCCTTTTCAGGGCCCTCCGCTACTTCCTTCTCTGGTAAGGTGAATGCTGGAGGTTGGTCGTGTTGCGAGCATTGGTTGTTGACGGCCCTTTGGAGTTCTTCTAACGTCATCCCTTCCTGCTCGTGCGCTTTCTTTGCTAAGACCGTGTTCGCGCAACATTTAACCAGTTCCGGAGGTGCATGCTCGATGATTCCTGCTTTCAGCATCTTGTCGACTTTACCATGTAGGAACTGTAGTTGTGGCGGTGTGAGAGGTCTTTGGTGGACTCGCAGGTTAAATGTTGTTCCGTCCGGTATGTTCAACCTATGAATCGCTCCCAGCACTGGGATAACTTCTCCTAGTGAACACGCAAAGATGTCAGCATATTCGGCAACTAATGCTTTGACCTTTTTTAGTTCTTCCAGGGTCAAGTCCTCGCCATATTGAACATGTTTGGTGATCCAAGTGATCCACAGAGGATTATGTGGGTTTGTGAGCCGCGTATATACTGCTGTATCGTTCTTGAGAAAGTCAGTAGGGATCTCTTTCAATAGTGTATCTAACTCAGCCGGTGGTATTGGGTCTCCGTCGACGTTGATGCGTATTGGAATGATGTCTTCCATGTCTTCGTCTTTGCGTGCGTTAGTTCCTGTTGGTTCCTGTGTGAGTACTGTACTTGGCTCGAAATCGTCGACTCGCCTTTGCACATTTTCTATCTCTGCTTCCTCTGTGATTCCTTGTACTTCCACTGTCTCCTCGATCTTGGCGTCTTTGACCTCCTTTACCAGTACGCGATTGCGCAATATTGCCTTGCCTCCGATTCCCGTGATGCTGACCTCGTCGACCTCATAGTCATGGACTGCCTTGAATGTTCGTAGTAGCGGTTTCCCAAAGAGAAATTCCCATCCTCCACCGCTTTGGAAGACTTCGAATTCTCCCACTGCCTTGATTCCCCCGATTACGATCTCTCCTTTCCATACAGCTTCCGATGGGATGATCGTTCTGTTAGCCATGCGAAGACGTTTCGTGGATGGGCTCCAGTTTCCTAATCGGTGCTTGATTCGATTGAAAACTGATGCGCACATAGCGCTGATCATGGCGCCTTCGTCAAACAGTGCCTGAACTCGCACTATTTCTCCTCGTGGGCCTATGAATGATGTGTGATGCCGAAATGGTAAGCAGTGTTGACTTTGGTGCCCGTCGTTCTTAACATCCTCCGTCGAGTACAAATCAATGATCTCGTATAGCTCATCTGTTGTTGGTACATTGACAGAATCTTTGCCTATAACTGTTTCGACGTGGCTGACAGGCTGGTCCTCATACGTTGCCTCTTCACATACGAGGACCAATTGTTCAACTGGGTGAGGTGCGTGCTTTGCTTGGGTCGTCTGGTGCTCCTCTACACTGACGACCCTTGTCCTTTTCCCTGCTCCCATTGTTGCGCGTACTCGTCCTCGAACATTAGATCAATCTGCGTAGCGAGTCCCCGGTTGAAGTTCCCTAATTCTCGTGCCGCTATGCTGCGCCATATTTTCTCTTGTATGACTAATTGGGATGTTTCTGGTGCTGGGCATGCTCCTGCAATGTGTCCGTGAGATCCGCACTTGAAGCATTCTCCGGAGCATATCATTGCACTTCCTGGCCGGAGAGGGAACTGTGTATGCTCATTGACTCGACCTTCCTGCCCATGCTTTGTGAACCACTGCTTCAGTTGTTCTTCGTATGTGGCTATGCCTGCGGCCGTGTCTGGCTGGTGCGGGATATCATTGACTCGACTACGTAGTGCCTCTTTTTCCTCTGGTGATAACGGTTGACGTTGTCGTGCTGGTGGTCTGGTTGTGGGCGTTCTGGGTACGTAGCGTATACGAGACATTGCATCACGGGATTAGTGATGTGCGGGCCCGGCTTGGCCTGAAAGCCCCGGCTTAGGCCTGGCCTGGGGAGGCTTGGGCTTTGAAAAAATTCAGGCCGAGCCGTGGGCCAAAGCCAGGCCAAAGCCGCGGCCGGCTTGGGCTCATTCACGGCCTTCAAGAAAGAAAAGAGTCTATATTCAATTCAAGTATACTAACATTAGTCGTCATCTGCTGAATCAACATCAGACCCTGACATATCGTCGTCGTCACCTAAAAGCAGTGTATCCCACCCCTCGTCATCTGCTGCTTCGACTTCTAACACCTCAGCCTCGTGTTCGGAGTCTTCGGTTTCCTCTTCTACAAGGGAAGATGGGCCAGGCTCCCGGAATAGAAGATCATTATGGAGAGAACACTTGATGCATTGTAGCGCCTCGACAATATCTCCTTTCAACCGATTGCGCCGCTTGCTGATCGTGATCCCACCTTGCGAGAATGCTCGCTCACTTGAGACCGATGCTGCCATAATAGACAGGTAGTCTCTTGCGAGCGAAGCCCACACTGGATATCTCTGGCCATTGATCTTAACAGAAACAACAGTCAGTCGCAAGAAACCTCGAAGCAAATGAAAGGCACTTACACCCCACCATTGAATAGTAGTCATACCCGCTGATTGAACCGCCTCAATAGTTTCAATGTAGCTCGTAAATTCGGCCCTCCATGGTTTCGACGGATCACTAGGAGATGTGGCGCCTGGTTCTGGCTCGGCGTCATCCTCAGAGTCACTCTGGACCTCCCGAATGAGTTTCTTGAGGCCGCTAACCTTGCTTTTCGTAGTTGTGGGCTGCGACAACACCTGATCTTGATGTAGCTCGTCATAGCGCTGTTTGAACACATTCTCGGCACACGTAAGCACATCATCAAGCAAGTTCGACGGCCAATGCTTTTTGAAGTAAGCAATTTTTGCCGTTGGATCAAGTACTATATCAGATGTTAGAGTTGCACTGACTGAAAGAGAAAATGACGAACACATAGCGATGATGTAGGCTGGAGAGTTTGTAGTTCTCTCATAATACTCATCTAGCTTTGTTGCTGCTGCCTTCAGTGCACGAGCAAACCGAGTATACTTGGGCCTTTCGGCTCGCGAAGACCAAGACTTGTGGAGCGTCTCCAGGGCAGGTATCGCGAGATGGAGAGTTGATCCTCGATCAGATGAGAAAGCTTGCTGGGCGACGTCGGCGTATGAAAGAAGGTCCGTGAATTGACCGACTCGTGTCCATTCAGCAGCTGACAGTTGCAGAAAGTCGATTTTGGCCCGTTTTTTGAGACTGCGCTCTTGACGCCCCATTTCGTACACGAATGTATCCACGTGCTACAGTGAGTAAGAGTGAGAATAAACAAAGTATGACGATATATCAAATACACACCTGCTTGTTCGATTCGGCACGATTCAGCATAACGTAGGTGGACGACCAGCGGACTTTCATGTCGATCAATAGCTGTGTCGGCAATGACACGTTGGCTTTGATTTGTATGTTCCTGTATGATTCTTTTCATTTTGCCGATGAACGTTCTTTCACACAAATGCTGCGAACAAGGCCAATCTCGTCCCGATCAACCTTAAGAGACATGTCTGGTTCGTGGGCGTGCGGATCGTGAGGATTGTAGTGAACAGATTTGCTGTATGTGCCAATGAGCTGCTGCGTGCCAAGATTGATAACATGCGCTAAACAGCTGTTGATATTGTTAGCAGTTCCATCAACGAAATAACAAAACAAACTTACTTGATCTTGCGCTCGAGCCATGGAAAAACCTTCTTATACTTCGCCTCGTATAACTGTGCAAACTCTTGCAGCATAGTGTTGTTGTTGGCTGCGTTGTCGCATGTAACATGACCAATCTAGTAAGTAGACATGAGCTGTAGCATTCGAAAGGAATTAATATAACATACTTTATGTGTAACACCAAGGCGATCAAGCACTTTGAATAACGTACCACCCAGGCGCTGGCCATTATGAGCGTTGTTGAGCTTCGTAAAACCAAGCAACGCATTCCCAGGTTCCCACTGCATCGGAATCTTTTCTTCGATCCAGTGGCCAGTGACTGCAAAATAGCCGTCTGTGTTGTCAGCCTGCCATGCATCACATGTAACATTGATGGCGCCACTGACAGATTCACTCTAGAATATGACATTAGATCATAACAGACAATAGTGCGGGGGACGACAACGTACATTTAACTTCTTTCTGAGTTTGGTGAGATGGCTCTTGAACATACGCATAATTTCAGCGCGGGTTGCTTTGCGGCCTGGAATTTTGACGCCCTGTGTGGCACGTGAGGCAACGTCTACCATCTCTTTGAATCTCGGGTGTTCGAGAGCCTGAATGGGCTATAATGATTGTTAGTACTATGCAGCCAGATGATATGAAGAGTTTACCTGATCCGTAGCAATGAGCCACTCGATTGCTGCCTTTCTGAAAAGCTGGTCGGAGTAAGGAACAACGCGCTCTGACAACTTGCGCTCAGTCATATGGGCGTTGAGCGTCTCCTGCGCTCGTGCAGCTTTCATTTTCTCTGCAGCAATATCGCCTGGCAATTTGGACAGGAAGGCGTTGTCTTTGGCCCATTTGCGATATTTACCCTGTACATGTTATTTAGATATACATTGATAATAATATGAAGATGAAAACTTATGAAAACTTACAGCGAATCTAGCTTCAGCGTGACGGCGCAGTGTTGAGGTCTCATTTACAATTATACAACCATTCCTACAAGTGATTAGGCGATGTTAATGACACAACAGCACATGGAAATGATAATGGAATGACGTACGGACAAACTTTGCACTTACGGTGTTTTTTCACCGTGCCATTGGTGTTAGTCCGCTCGAAAGGTTTGCTGAAGAAGTTGTCGATATCACGAGTCCTATCCTCGCGTGTGGGACCAGACTCATCAGTGATGGGCTGTACGGCAATATCTATGAGAATTCCATCCTCGTCCACATCTTCGTGGTCTTCGACAGTAGCTTGCTGATGCTGGCGGGCTCGTTTGGCTGACAGTTTCAGGTGAGCTTTGTACACACTCTCTTACATGAATAGATAAACTTACATTTGGGGTTTGTCTGCGCATTTTCGCGTTCCTCGTCACTCGGTTCATAGCCTTCTTCAGCATCTTCGGTGCGTGATCGTTTGTTAGTAGGCGCAGGGACAGTGGGTTCAGGAGCAGGTGGACTGGGTGAGTTAGTGGGCTGGGGATTGTTGGAACCATGCTTTGCGGCCTCTGCCGCACGAAATGCATTGATGGCTTTGGTTTGAGATGGGAGAGCCGCCTTCTCAGAATGCTCGAGGAGCGCAGCAGAGGGCTTGATTTTGCGCGCTGGACGCACTGGTCGAGGTTCGTCATTACTATCTGAGAGGATTGTTCCTGCCATTAGAATTAGGGATTTGTGAGTAGGGATAGCGACGTACTAATACTATTTATCTCAATAAATCATTGAGATTGTGCCACAGATAGATGACGCTTCAAAGATCTAAGTAGTATCGAGTTCACGAAGCATGACAGAAGGCAACTCACAGTTTTTACTGGCTAGCGTACGAGTATGAGCCGGCGTCAGACACGCCGTGCTCTGATGCTCTGATGCTCCTTTTGGCTAAGCTCTGCAAACATTCATCAAACACTCGACTTCTCTCAGGCCTCTATTCCATCAGACGTCTCGGATGTGCTTAAGTGTGTGTTGGATTCGCAGAAGCTGCTGACATGCAGATGAGTCCGTGGTAAGGAGGAAGTAGCGCCGAGGAGCTCGTCGTTGTCTCAGATGACTAGTATAGCTGTAAGAGTAAAAGCCACGGCTCGAGCCGCCGGCTCTGGCTTTCCAACTGCCCAGGCCAGGCCCTAGGCCGTGGTCAGGCCATGACTTTGGCCCGGCCTGGCTCGGCCTAACTAGGGCCGGCTTTGGCCAGCCCACGGCTTGAAGCCGGGCCGTGCACATCACTACACGGGATGGGTAAGGTGTCATATTGGGTGCTGCAGTTCCTGGCTGCGTGGTTCCGATTGGGTACTTTCTTGGGGGCCATTGAGAGGCTTTTCTACGTTTTTTTTTTCTGAAGCCGTGCGTTCTACACGTGTACGTTGAGGTGCGTTCGTTGACGTTTTTGAGGCTGTGGTGTCGTGTTTAGTGGTGCCGAAGTCCGGTTCGGTTCGGTTCTTAGGCCTCTAAATGCGAACGCCGAACTGAACCATCGGTCGCGTTCAGGCAAGGAGGACGAACGCTGGACCGGACGCTGATGAACGCGTTCACAAGTGTTCGGTTCGAGTTCAGAACGTGTTCGAACGCTCGAACGCTACATATAAATTGACAAAAATTGCAAGAAATACATGAACAGTAAATGAGTAGCTAAATTTCGTCCATGGCAGAGTGTTCGTGAGCAGCAGCAAACTCAGCTTGAACCGTTGCGGAAATATGGCCTTGACGGTACCCACTTTTCAACAGCTGTAGGGCCTCAAATGTTGTTGGCAACAACCGATTACGGCGCGTGGTCCCAGTGATGCCGCCACTCGAAAACGCTCGTTCAGATGCGACGGCAGAGCCTTGAATAGCGAGGTAATCCTTTGCAATGCGAGAGATGGTGGGATATTGAATGGAATGGTGCTAAAGGCATTTTAAGTCAACTTGCAAGGAAACACGATGCGAAAAAACTCACGCCCCACCACGCCACTATATTCTCAACATCTTCTAATGGGGCAGCAAGGTACTCGTCGAGCTCCTGGTGAGGTCTTCAATTTGCGGTGAGGTTCACGAGTCGCCGAAAACGATTGTTGAGCATTGGCAGGTTCCTGGTTATACAGTAGGTTAATACAACATTTGAGACTCGACTGGACACTCGCACATACCTGAAGCCGTCATCGTCACCGTGGGACCCACGTTGCACTCGCTTGGGTGCGGGCTGTCCTTGGGGAGGCACTGGAGCCACTCGTTTGGCAGCTTTGGCTGGAGCTGTGTTGCCAGCATTGCGGATTTTTTCTGTCGGTTTAACGGCTCGGCCTGAGCGAGACACGAAGGCAGTTAGCTTGCCATTGGATGCAGGAGGCGGAGGTGGAGCAAGCATGGGGGTGTCATCGTCGGGATCATTGTACCAATCGATGGCGCTAACGTCTTTGAGTTGGCCATTGGATCCAAGTGCGCAAGACATTCTCGCAGCCAGAAGGGTGAATATTGTACCTGTAGTAGCTCATTTATACCAAAATTTGTGGTTAGAGATTAGAAAAATGCGACGCACCTTGAACATATTGTTGCCATGCAATGACTGCAACAGTTGATTGATGTTGAAGCAAAAGCAAGTACCTGAACGAGCATCCCAAAGATATGTTCTGAACATAGATTAAATTATAATCCTAATAACGATTAACATAGGGCTTACCAAAACGTTGAATAGATCACAGAGGAAGTCAGACGTCACTAACAGAAATGCATTCAGTCTTTTGGTCGTGAAGTAAGAGCCGTTCTGGAGATCAATGCTCCCAGAACTGCCAATGGCCATATGAGTTTGTTGCCAGGTGATCAGAAAAAATATTAGGATAGATGGATAGCAATAAGCTGAGGACCTCAAGCGGATCATAGACAGAAGGAAAGAACCGTTCGAACGCGTTTGAACGGGTCCAGACGGGTTCACAAATCCGAGGCATCAGCCGAACGCTGAACCTAATAATAGGTTCGGTTCTTGAGGGCATCTAGGAATTCGAATTTCCGGGTCCGTCCGGCCGAGTCCGGCTGGATCTGTCCGGCACTATAATTTGTATGCAAAGGAGCAACAAAGGAGTATGACACTAATATATACATTACACGAACATCCGAACTGCAGCGCAGTGCACAGATGTGGTCCGAACTATTTCAGAGATACCCTCGTGAGTCACAAGTACAAATATGTAACAGTTTAGAATCTGCAACAAATCTGCAAGGTTCACAGTTGAGTCCATTGCAATTGGCAGGCAAGCACATAAATGTAGCACCTTTGATGGAGGATGAGAAAGCCAGTTATTGGTAGTAGGTGAGCACAAAAGTGTAGCGGAAGAAAGCCGGCCAGCCCGGTGCACGAGGAGGACAGGCAAATGCCCAAACCATATCTATAACTACACAAAGCTGTAACCCGACAAGGCAAGGCTGGTATATTGCTAACTTAATATTGTGTTTGAGACAGTAACGAGTCGTAAAAATGAGCTCATTGTGTGATGCGACGTTAAGAACTGACAAGTTGTGCACAGACGGATCCGGACAGACCCGCACGCAGCCGGACGGAGACTGCCGGAAATTCGGATTCCCAGACTTTCTGCGGTTCTTACCGTAGGCTGAACCTCGGACCGAACGGACAGTCCGGTTCGGAAGGGTTCGCGTTCGAACCGAAGTTCCGAACCGGACTCCGGCATCACTAGTCGTGTTCTTGTCCAATCGGCCTCTACTTTTAATATTGGTAGAGGTTTAATGCGAAACCCGAATCCCACTCTCTCACCAAGATGGACTGGCGCGGCTGGCTATGTGCCTCCGAACAGTGACCTGGTGGAATGGATGATCTCTGACTACGACAACTGCCTCTCTGGGACCTTCGTGCTGACTAAGCTAAGCTAACCCTTGCTCCCTTGCTTCCGTCGGCCTCCACTGGCCTCTGCTAGCCCTTGCTGGCTCTCTACCCCGATCACCCCCTGCTAGGGGGTGCCCCACTCCAACGATATCCTGCGCTAGACTGGGTCGGGAAACCATCAGAGTTCAATAGCTGTTTACCAGCCGACATCAGTTCGTACAAAGCTCCCCCATGCAAGCTGCCATCTCTATCAGAAGGTTGCATCCGCCTTGCATTGTGTTCCCTGTGACAGGAGTCAGGCGGAAGCCTGGCCAGAATAAGGGGATACATTTCACGTACGGAACCATGGCAGATGGGCTTCGTGACCTGGATATAACCACGGAAGACAAGCTACCTCAATTCTCGCGGGCAATGCCTCTGCCAGCTTGGCGGACGTTCTTGCTTGTCCTCACATGGAGCCGTCATCTCCTTGAGACTCACCGTAATATCCGAGCCATGCTGCTTTCTCTTACATATCCTTTTCACTCGCTCTCGTTATCTCACCTTGTGCTCAAACTTCACGATCTCCTTGCTTCAGCGAAGTATTGTCACCTCGCCATATGCTCACCATGCTCGTTCCGGCCTAGTCAAGTATTTGAAAACGTATGTATACTCCCCATGTACACTCATACCTACAGCAAATGTTACAGTGAGATCCCCGCTCCAAGAACGATTGAAAATTCCTCCAACAGTCCTCGTCTCTAGTCCTAGTCCCATCCCTCTTTGTGTTACCTATTAATACGTCTTATTTCTATCTCGCAATTCCCTGCCGAACTCATACACAACCTTACAATATATGATTTGATTTGCGACATATAGTGTAATCTGTTTGTTTACTGCGTTTGCGTCGTTGCCATTCACCGTCGATTCCAAATCCAATTCAACAGGCTACGGTCAACCACTCCTGCGGCCGAGAACGTATCCGGAAGATCCTCACCTACTCCGTTATATCATTGCGCATATATCTCAAAGTCGCCTTTCCCTCGATAGATTGCATGGGAACAACGGACCAGTGGAGGTTTGCTTCACATTGGGGCATATAGACCTAAAGTGCCCCATGACTAGACAGGAGTAACAGTGCTGTCTTATACTGTCAAAGACAAAAATTTGGATTTTTTTAAAAAAAACACAAAGGTCTATGGCGATCCGTTAAGCAGAAGGCTTCCACTCAGCAAGCCACTCCTTCATGTACATCAATCCCGCTTCCTGCACGGTCGCAACTGTCGGATCCACAATGGCATTCTGTACCAGCAAATCTGTACAGTGGAATCCATCGCCCTCATAGATCGGCCTACTGGTAGTGTTGGGCTTATTCAGCCCATCAGCAGAGACAGTTGCCTCGCGCCAAGGGTCACGCATGCCATTCGCGAAGAAGAGACGCGGGACGCTCGCATCCCAACCACCGTACATTGCGTTCGTCTCTTCCGTGGTAGGCTCAGGTGGGCAGGCGAATGCTTCAGGGAACATGTTGACGCATTGACGCTGACGATGATATCGACGAATGGTCATCTTCCAAGTTATACTGTACATACCTGCTGATAAACGGGTTGGAGGATGCGGCTCACGATGGCAGGCTCGCACTCAGGAGGGCCAACCTGCCATCCGACTTGAATGGGTTGGAGGATGCGGCTCACGATGGCAGGCTCGCACTCGGGAGGGCCAACCTGATACCATCCGACTTGGTTACACCTGGAATGGCTGTCAGCGTGGACATTGAAGCGAATGAGAATACCTACACGATCCAGAACCACGACCTGCCTGCATTATTTACGGTGGCATTAGTCCAGTAGGACTGGCTCGTGTCATACGTCCCAAGACAAGTTCTAGTATCACAGTCAGCCAATCCGGACGACTAGGTCCCAGGGATACGCACTCAGCATCCTCGGATCCACAGACTTTACTGTCAAGTTTAGCCATGGCAATCAGATATCAACGGGACCGCCCACCATAGTCGTAGTATGTAGTGTTCCAAAAGTTTCCCCAAGCGTAGATGGCGTTTTCAAGTCCCCATCCCTCAGGTCCGGCACTGACGCCATTCTTTACCTCGAGTGCATCACAAAACTGGAAGAATATTGCTCCTGGGCCGACAGTAGGCTGCAGAGATTGCCAATCAAACAGGTTATCTTGAACTGTTGGTCCCAATAGAGTCAGTAAGGATAACAAGGTAATAGATCCGTATTCTCTGTCAAAGAGGACGACTCACGTGCGGTGGCAAAATCTTCTACATGAACAACATCACCGAGGCCAAATGCCTCCTTGAGCGTCTGGATTCCAGCAGTGTCACCAACCGCGTACATGTAATCTAGGTAGGAGATCACTGCTTCTACGTCAGAAGAACAGTTCTGTGGCATGTGGTTGCGAATTGGGGTGAAATAGTCATAATAGTTGCTGTTTTGGTCGAGAGCCATCAACAAGAAATGAACAGTGATTGCATCAAAGCAACGTACGTTATTGCCTCTACGACGCCAGATGATGAATATCCAGCCCAGAAAATTCCCGGTTTGCTTTGTGTCTGTCACTATACTGAAACAATGAAGTTATTTCTTGGCTCACTTGACCATTGTCCAACTCGTGAGGGCTCCTGAATAGCTTCCTCCAATCAGGATCCACGGTGCCTGACCTGGTTTCACAGCATCACCCCCAGGCATGGGAAGGTCGGCTGTGGTCGCAAAATACACGAGATCATCAATGGCCTGCTGGATGGTGAGGAGCGAGAGAGATTGTGACGTGAGGTTGTCGTATGGGTTGGAATAGCCAAAGAAACGATGTTCGATGATGATAGCTGCACCATTATGTTGTTGAGCAATGAGACCGTTCACGCTTTCATTGGTAGTGTAGCCTTCGAAGCCTGATGGAAAAAAGTACTTGAGAGAAAGGCGCAATTGAGTAACATGGCACTCACCATCTGCGTTAGATTCTCCAGGCGTCATCAAGATAATAGGGCCACCTTCAATGAATCTCATTAACATCGAGTACACCTCGATCCTCGCTACATACCGGGCTCATAAAACTCCCAGTTCATCCAGTATCGCTGCTGGAACGTTCCAAGGTCTGGATTATTGTGGTCTATGAGCTGGTCAAAATGATAGACGGTCGTAATGGGTGGGAGCGCTGTGCCATTCGATGAAGTGAGGAAGCGTTCAGGCAGTGGAAGTTTTGGGAGAGAATGCATGCCACGAAGCATGGCATTAGGGATAGCTGCTTGGGCGACGCCTGCAAGTAGGAGCGACGTAAGGGCCCACATGATGCCTAACCTCGGTCGCAAGATAGGATTAGACAACACGGTCGAGCAAAGTCTTTTTATAGTCATGGGAGGATGCGTAAGTGGATATATGCACTGTTCCTCGACGCGTAAGAAAAGCTGGAAAGGATATAATTGGACGTAGCTGTAAGTTTGTCAGTTGGGCTCGGTTGTTCTAAAAGGACCCGATGATGGATTGACGGCCAGGCAGCACTTTTCCACAGCCTTTCAAGTCGGGGTTCTTTACATGCGCTAACCTATCTGCCTCCTCAGAGAAGCTCCCGCCCATTTTCTCAAGCCTCTTGCCAAGTTCCTCTCGAGTTACATGGCCGCCCTACTGTGTGAACTGAAAGCTCTGTAGTTCTCACCCCTTACCTCACGAATCCACAAGGAACTTTGCGCGAGGTTTCGGAAAAACGTTTTGAGATGTTCTAGAAGAAGTTTTCGGAGGACGGTCTTCGTAAATAAGTCAAATTATGCCAACGTCCGATGCATGTCATCACGCTGCCTATATGACCAAATGTGCATTGTGCCACTATTTCCTTCACGCACCAATGTCCGAGTGTTTAGGCCTCCGGAAAACGCGATTGCTGGAAAGAGACCTACAATTTGATTCGCGGTTGCTGGACAATGCGATGGTCGGAACGGGAGGGGAAAAGGTGGTGAGAAGCCGAGCATGATGCGCCACAAACGTTATCGGAAACATAGATGCTGTGTAACTTGGTGTTGCTTACTGAGGGTGGACAATGACGCTCCCGCGGCACAACAGCGACGGGACCTGATAAAAATTCAGATGGCTCCAACTCCGACAATTCCTCCTCCGACACTCCCGACTATAGTCCGAACATTCAAGTTTATTAGGTGTCGAAAGTCCTGCCGTCTGAAGTAGGCATTGGAGATACTTTGCTTAGAGCAGGTGTCGAGGACCCCACGCTTGTGGTCAAAGTGGGTACGCTAGTGAACACTTGGTTGCATTAGATTCCAGTAGATCTACAAGAAAGCGAGCAACGAGGTTTATACCACAGAAAAATTATGCGTGTGAGGCTGACCTCCGTCCAGTCCCGCTGCTGTGGTGTTGAACATGTTGCTGGTTAACTTTAAGTATAACAATTAGGAATTTAAGATGCTGCATCTACTCACAACATCCAGGTAAGCCGCATTCTGAACCAATATGCTAGTCGGAATGGTCTCCACGTCTAATGGCAAAACGAAATTCAAGGTTTGAGGATACAAGGTCGCAGACTGACGGCTGGGTAGAAGTCGTGAAACGATTGGATTTCTAGGAACTCCAGCTTTGAAATACCGTGAAGTCGAGCATACTTGCAAGTCGATCCAACTCGCCTCTCGACTGTGACGCCATAACGAACGTCGGAGGGCTCGGCAGCGAGTAGGCTACTGTACTGCCGCATTGGTAAGGTTTGGCACCGTCGAGCAGAGGCACCTATATATCGCGCACCCACAGGGATAGCATCGATCCTAGGATCTGCCCAAAAAACAAAATTTTCGGGTCAAGGGACATCAAGAAATCTAAAGCCATACTTCCACCGCTGAAGGGGCTCCCGAAGCAGGCAGAAACCAAGCACAGATCCTGGGCATGAGCATTATTCATCTGATCTCACCTGAGCATGCGGTTAGACCATGTAGTAAAGCAAAGTAAGTAAGTACCCAATCAGATGCCCCGAGGCACGTTATAATGGCTATTATATATGCAAATGTATTTCGGAGTCTCTTGGAGTGCAGCGACGACAGCTATTAGGGCCACCATGCCTCGGTGAGTAGAGAAATGACGGATGACATAGAGAAGAAAAAAGCTAGTGCACATACCTAGCAGAATCCCGTTATTAAGGTAGGCCTCCTCAAGGCTTCATGATGCAAAGGCGGCAGCCCATGAAGAAGTTGTTAAGAAGGGTTGTAATCATGAAAGCTGGCACAGAGCTTTGAGTAATATACCTGTTCGTTGCCAAGTTACCCCTACTAGATTCGCGATTGCTTTGATGAGTCTGGCCCGGTGATGTTTAACAGTCAGACCTGGTGGTCGATGTTGGAGTTGGCGTGCAGAAGGGGAGGAGTTTAAATTTTGGGTCGGTGCCGTGTCGGACGGTCGGATATCCCAGGATCGAGGTGTCCTCTGACTGCCGATCTTCAACTCATGCGGCATTTCGTTGGTTCAGTATGTTATGTTATGTACCGAAATATGAGTGAAAAGTACAAGCGAGATAAGTATAATTGACTGAGACTCGTACTGGCAGGACAAGCAAGTACGGCCTCCGGCACGGCCCGCACAGGTCACCGTCTAATAATTTGATAGTCCGACTTGCTCTGCAGCGCAAACGGGTTCCTTGCAGGCTCCCAGGAAAGCTTCTGTTTCTCTGGCTCATCATCGAGTACTTGGTATCAACATCATGATCTCACCAGCTCCGACAAGACCCAGTGCATAAGTTATCGGTCGACTACCTCTGAAAACTTGGTTTTTTCTCGTTCGCCACGTCGAGTCACTGCAAAGTATGAAACACATGTGCGCCATCTACATACTTCAATCAGGCTGCTTAGCCTTGTTACACGCGTAACATGCGGCTATTTGTCAGACAGCTTGCGCCTGTGCTTACCTGTGCACCGCGTTATAATAGCTGGGCATAATGTCTAGCATATGCGGACGAGTATTGCATACCCGCTTCTCTGCTAACTTGAATTCAAATGCCCTGCTGTAGTGCCCCTTGTCGCATTCATGCTTAAAATCAAGGTCCTCAATTCAGTCTCTGTTCGATGTTGGGAGGCGTATGGAATGGCCCAATTCTGATCACTTCACGAGCCAAGGACGTTGCTCCTTAAACGTTCAATTTGACGCCAGATGACAGTAAAGATAGTACTGCAGCTTACGGTCTTTGTTGGGGGAGAGCGGATATATCTAAGCGGTGCTCGTGACGTAGTTGACAGATATACAGTGAACATTGGTGGACTAGCATGTATGCAGACTAAAATTCATTTTTTGCCTGAACAGTGAGAATACTGGCCATTTTGATTGCTCTCAGTTCTCGATATGGCATGGACGAACTTGAAGACGCGTACCTCTCATAGACGCCACTCAGAGATAAAAAGGAACACTCAGGTTGGCAGCGGCAAATGGAAGTGTGAGAGGGTTTGACAAACTTAGATCTGATAAGTCATATATCAATTGCCCCGTCAGCGCCTCGTCATTGAGGTCCACTGCATTCATCTTGTATAATTCGTGTTGTACATTGTAAGCCACCAGCTGATAGTCCATCTTCTAATGATAAAACTAGAAGGTACTCCCCTCTGGAGGCTGGAGAAGCTTCCGATTGTTGGCTGTCGCCATCTCCCTGCGCAGAAGGACATCAGTAACATGACAACAAATTCTTGATAAGATAAAAAAAGAATGGATGGATACCTTCTGATACCGACGAGAATGGTCTCGATACTGCTATCCCGCCCCCACTGAGAGAGCACATTGAGCCTCATAGGGTCAATCTTGCCATCGATCGGAGATACAAAAGGAAGGTTTACACGAGAGAGGAAGTGAACGGCGGGTGGCTTTTCGGGGTAATCGTCACCACAATGGATCTTCAGACTGTAGATTCGGTTCTCGTGGACAGTCTGCAGCGTGTTGTATAAATAAATTAGCGCATTTTACAAGGGGGAATAATAGAGGCAGAAGAACGTTTCAGAAGAGATCCAGAGAAGCATTAAGAGAAGACATGCGATACAGTGGCAGATCGAAGAATCCAGTACCATGTGCATCGATCAGCAAGCGATATAATACTGATTGAAAGCACATACGTGTCCTGGGCCAAGAATCGTTCCATTCCAGTTGCTCATCATTATATCGTCGCTATCCATAAGGCCATACGAACAACTGCCATCTCCTATGCCTTTCTCTCCTTTCTCCAGTTCTTCTAGGAGGCGAAAGTTGCGGGGGACTATAAGAAATTAGTTAACCATAACTTGTGTTATAATACATTATCAGACTTACCTCTGGCCGCCATTCTCCTTTGTAGAATCGAAAATGAGTGATTGTATACGATGGTATAAGTATGACTTGGGGCTAAGATAGTGTTTGGGAGCAACGGGTATTTGCGGCACAGCACTGCCTCCGCAGTGGCCGCGCAGCCTGAGTCTGTAACTCGTTGTCACTAGCAATCATATTCGTCATCTTGTTCAACAACCAGGTAGCTTAAAGCAACCATGTTTAGAGCAAATCAAGCAAACCCTTATGATGACATAGTGGGTGCGTAGGCGCGATGCTCACCGTATCAACCATTGTATTCTGATACATTGTCTTCAATCCTTCAGCCAAGGCTACCGACGAGAATTTGACAGGCGAGAACTGGGAGGTCATTCTCAATTTGTGTGATAAAGTGCAGGAAGAGGGTGAACAAGGGTGAGCTTTTCGCTGCATCACGATCTCAAGTTGTTGGTACTCAATAACCGATTTTGACGGGAATTGCGTTTGGTAGTGCCCGTAACGTGATCGCAGTACTCTTGAAGCGGCTGGCCCACCGTAGCCCCAATGTACAACTCTACGCACTCTCGCTAGGAGAGTCTCTCTCAAAAAACTGTGGTATCGACCTTCATCGCGAGCTTGCTAGCCGAGCATTTACCGGGGCATTGGAGAAGCTTGTTCTTGATCGGGTGCGTGCATACTCCTGCTTTTGATATTGTCCTTGAATTCCAACTTGACACTACGCCATGTTATACTTCTGATTAAACTGACTCGGATGCATGACAGACAACACATGACAAAGTTCGTCGGAGGGCTCTCGGCCTCATCGCGATGTGGACGGCAGAGTTTGAACACGACCCTACTCTAGGAATCATGGAGACTTGCTACGATAATCTGAAAGCAAAGAGTACGTTCATCTTTTTTCACCTTGACCCACCGCCCTTCTACACCAACCCTAATTCCTACCGTTCTCTCCTTTCATGCATCACCGTACGATATCCCTTCTTATCCATTGGCTCACAGACTATCAATTTGAAACCCCCTCCGAGCCAGCCCCTCCCAGCGTCGACGACGAGGCACGGCGACGTGAGGAAGAGGAACTTCAGCGGGCCCTCGAAATCAGCATGCGTGACAAGGGTGGGCGGTCTACTTACGCACCTGCTACCTCAGCTGGTTCCTCTGGTGCAGCTGCCAAGCATGCATCCGGGTATGTTCCAGCGCAGTCACCAAGTCCAAAGGATCCCGCGTATGCTGCAAATAATAGTAAACATCCAAATGCCAGGACAACGTCAGGGTATTCTGCCACAAGTGGGGGAGTTCCAGCCATGGCTGCCTCTTCGACATCGTCACTGCCGTCCCAAGTCTCTACGCCAGTAGTCACTCGCGTCCGCGCTATGCACACCTTTGAGCCTACGGAACCGGGCGAACTCGCCTTTGAAAAAGGTGATGTGATCAAGGTGGTGGATCGAGGCTACAAAGACTGGTGGCGAGGACAATTGAAGGGACGCACAGGAATATTCCCCGTGAATTATGTTGTACGTCTCTTTACTTCCACTTAATCGTGATAATCGGCTCACTTGTCCCCAATCGTTACTGTTTCCCTGTTCTGGTCTATGTGTTTGTCACTCCATTATTTATTCCGCTATGTGTAGGAACCTCTCCCTGAGCCAACTGCTGCTGATATTGCGCGCGAGGCAGAGCAGGAAGCGGCTGTCTTCGCTCAAGCTGCGAATGTCGATCGACTGTTGACAATGCTGAGGAGTCTGGATGCTTCGAGAGAGAACCTAGCGGATAACGAGGAGATTCAGGAATTATACCGCTCATGCATGAGCCTCCGTCCCAGGATTGTCAAGCTCATCGACAAGTACAATCAGAAGCGAGGTGCGGGTTCTTTTCCTTGTCTTACCCAGATCGTATTGATGAATGACACAGCTGATTTGGTGTCGATGAACGAGTCCTTTGTGAAAGCACGCACGATATTTGATCGAATAATGGAAGACAGCCTTGCGCGTCACACCGCAAGTGAGCAAAACAGCTCTCTGTTATTACCAGATCTCCTCATCTTCTGCAGTGTATGATTCCGGTCCACAACCCTACGGATACGGTTATGAACAACCCCAGCCATATGGGTATGGTCCCAATAATGCTTATCAGCATCAGGTCGAGCATCAACCCCAATCCCAACCTCAACCTGGACCACCGCAACAACCCGACCCCGCATATGCATACCAGCAAGGGCAAGTTTACGGTGCGCCCGTCGGTGGGGCACCGTACCCTCAGCCCGCACAGATACCGTACCCACAGACTTCGCCAACGCATTATCCTCAGCAACAGCCTCAACAGCAACTGCAACCGCAACTTCATCCGCAACCACAACAACCACAGACACAACAATCTGCTGAGTATTCTCCCGGAGTACATGCCCAACAGTCGCAGCCGCAGCCGCAGCCGCAGCCACAAACTCAGCAACAACCACCTCAGAGTGCTGGCCCGCCCTACGTTTTCGATCCCAATGCAACATACCCAGATCCAAACGCTCAAGCATGGGCGCAATATTATGCGCAGGGCGGGATGGATCCCGCTGGGGCGGTGTACTTTATTTCAGTGCCAGGCGTAAGTGATACACCGTCACCGCCAGAGCAAACCCCTCAATCGCACCAACCATCACTGGATCCATACCAAGCTCAGGCTCAGCAACTGCCTGCACCACACCAGGAACTCACGCGCCAATCGTCGACCTCCCAGCGCGCAACGTACACGGACCCCAACCCCCAACAAAGCCAATATCCCTCGCAGCCATACTACCAAGACCCTGCATCTGCCCCGCAGGTGTCACCGACCAGTGCAACTGGTGGCATATCTTCGCTGCAACGGGCATCATCTGCGACTACAGGTGTCCCAGTCCCGTACAGCTATCATTCTCCATCGCATCAGCAACAGCTCTCTCCAATTGGACAGAGTGGATATGCTGGACCGGGGTCTGAGGGACATGGGTATGCGCAGCCGGCAAGCGATGGTTATGGGGCGCCCGCACCAGATGGCTACGCTCAGGGTCCGCCGTCAGGGCCAGGGTATGGGAGTTCTCCGTCCGAGTACCCACAAGGTCCCGGAGCACATGGTAACGTGCATACTTTACAAAACCAATTTTTGGATATGTCAATTGGAGGTCCGCAGGCTCCGACGTCATGAGTGAAGATGCATGGATAAATGGACGAGTGTTTATAAACGTTTCTAGGTGACCCTAAATTATTGTCTCAAATCTGTGATATGCGAATTATTCTCGAATTTTGCGGTGAGGGTATGAACGTTGTTGTAGGGTCTAATCATCGCATATCCTTGGGCCATCTACAGCTGTGGCTGGTCACATTGTACTCTGTATGACTCAACAAACGAGCAATCGGTAAACGCCTTCGCATTTCTTTTGATCTCCTGCGTCATTGAAAGCGTGTTGGCGGCACCATCTTAGGAAATCATCACACGTATCATCCCACTCCTCGCTTTGTGGAACCAACTTATGGCGGAGATATTGCCATCGGCAGATGTGAGGTCCTCCAGAAATTGCTGTCCTCCGCGACTGGCAAACGACCAATCAATTCCTCAAAGAGGCCTGCCATCATCATGGACTCGGTTTCACAACATCCCCGTTGAAGTGCCTGATCTCCTTCACCTCGTTAAGTCTGTTAGAACATTACCAAACTCACCCCGTGCTGCAGCCTCCTCGTCGCCCCAAGTCTGGATCCAGGTCGATGAATTGCGAAGACAAGGAGCAGGGACGGTAAACATGGTCAATCAAGTTCATTCACAGACCTGGCGTGCCCTCGAGAAGCAGAACCAGGTGGCGCAGCAGTTGATGGTCTCTACCTTTGCAGCGCTCTCTGCAATACATGCGTCTTTAGAATCCACCTGCGGTTACCTTAAAGAACGGATGATTCGGTATCGGAAGACCCCTGAAATCAGACAATCTCTGCTCAGCGAACAAGGCTCGACTCTCTTTTATCAGAAACCGAACACGAACACGGTCGAGTGGAAAAGGAAAAAGATACTGTTGCCCAGCAGCTATCTGCTTTACAATTTGCACAGAGCGCACAGTTCCTTGATCAATCAGCCTGAGATTCTTGGGCGAGTCTACCATAAGATTACTGCATGAGTGATGTCAGGACGACTGGTGGTCAGCATGAACTTGCCCGCTGCATCAAGTACAAGCTCAAGTGAATTGTCAATGTCAGGACCTAGCGTAAATGATTCGAATAAATACTATGACGAAAATATTGCCTAAACCTACTCATTGAAATCTACTTTAGGACACCAAATAATTATCTCAGTACATGACAAGGCTTACAAAACACGAATTTTCCTGCTTCCTGCAGAGCACCAGACACCATTCACATCTCGTGTGTTATACACCACTGCCAGTTGATATATGCACACGCTCCTGGAAAGCGATTGAGGTCATGCCGGTTGCTGCGTCAGAGTTGGTCACGAGGTTAGCGTGGTATGTACGAACGCCAAGGATCAGGCGTGGTCCCAGCACAGACATCTCCACGACCTCCAAAATGTGAACCAAGCCAAAAAAAGTCTGAACTTCTAGAGAACTTAAGTCCTATAGAAATGATGAACCGTGGTCGCATGCAGAGGTAAGTGAAAGATCGACATACCGTTATGGGTGTTGGAGAGAAATTAACAATGAGCTGGAAGCAAGAAACAGCAAGAACGCTACCACGTCCGACCCTTCAGTGAAAAAAAAGGAACAATAAGCACAATATGAGCTTACCTCGCAGAGTAAACCACGTGAGTTTTCATCAACGTCATAAAACAGTCCCTGATCATTCCTCCTGCCGAATGCTGTCGCAATTCACGAAAGTGTTTTACTGCAATCCAGAATGCGAGACACAGTGTGAGGACCTCCCACACAACGATGAGTATCCAAGTAATGGAAACCAGAGGTGGGATATCTTTTGCAGAGTCAGTCGAGCACTGATAGCTGTCAGAGAGAAGGAATTCCTCTATTCATCAGTGAGCCACATGCACGTTTGCTTTCATCCACAATGAAGCGTACTATGCATCGTTGCAATCACGTTAGATACTCCACCGAAGGTGTTGATAGCCAGGAAGGTGACAATGAGAAATATCCGGATCTTTCTGGACCGCTGATACATGGCATGCAACCGAGTGATGATGATGACTTGCAGCATGTGTCAGTCAAGTCGATATCACCGAGGTCTCACAAGTGCCAAGCTCACCCCATAGCATCACAAATACTAGACCGCCAGTCCAATTCCACATGACGTACACGATCCAGCCTGACGAATCCAGTCAGTGATCGGCCTTCGGTAGCACACACCAACGACTCACATCTGTGCCATTATAACGTGACAGTTATTAGTGAACCAACAAGTTAGCAAAGAACTACACGCACTCCTACGGGGCATCACGATTAATCAGAGAGAAATAGCAGGCATCTATGCAGAAGACTCACTGTATCCGTCAGCGAGATGGTCGGAACACCCGCTGTATGCCGTTGGTCAGAAGAAGCGGAGACAGTGGATGTACTGAGGAGACATACTCAGCATGCTCAGGCTGATTATGACAGATGGACGATTAGCACAACACCCATTACTTAGCCTTCCAAACATACGCAGCATATAAGATTCCAAGGTAGCGCACCTAGTAGGGTGATTTCAATTCAGTACAGCATGACAACCGTGAAAAATCGGCTACGTACACCGAGATACAGAACCGTCATTAGGGACCAACGTTGCCTCTGTAATTGAGTTTATTATCGTGGTTATTCTTTTGACATATGACTCTACTTACCCAGACCAACTCGACCTATAAGAGGATTCTTAGCGAGATGGCTGCTCCGGTCATAGTGTCGACATACCTCTTGCCCGAATGTAAGTGCTGAAAATACTTTCAGAGATATCAGCAGTCATTTAATGCTTTCATGCTCACCCCAATCATATGTCACTCCAACAAATGCAGCAACTATGAAACCGCCGTCAGGTTCAGATTAATACATCGGCTTCAACATCCGACTGTTCTCTACGAACCTATGAAATAGCTGGAAAAACGATATGCATTGATGGTCAGCCACCAAGTGGGATCATTTGAGACCATGGCCATATTGGTAGAGAATGGGTGTGGATGAGAGGCGAACTTGGTAGACGCATGACAATGACATTCGCGCTATTATATACCACTGAATCCAGTGCTTACCAGACTCCGCTTCCAAGTTGGAATTCGTCAACGTTCTGTCTATTAATGTGAGTGTGAAAGTCAGGACGATCGGCCGCAAAGTTTACTTGATTGTGAACGTGTCGGGTGCCATTCGCCGGACACTTGGAGTTCCTGTATTCTTTATATAGATTATAGAACATTGTTGCTGACTATAAGACACCTTGAAAGCGTTACTAATCAGTAATTAGGAGAAATTTAAGGTGGGAGGGGTTTCCTGATGTTCCTGTAATCAAAGATACAAGAGCCTTGAGTTGTAGACCTCGATCAACCCTGCGCCCCAACATCTCGGTCGATGGTGAGAGTGTGAGAACCATTTGTATTGAGACTCATTGATGCAGCAATTGAATAAGGACTACGACCACCATGCCATCATTAGGTGCAACAGATCCAGTAACTCGATCACTATAAACAATGTCAAGGGGTCGCAGTGCGTGGCGGAGAACCTGGAACCACAGTGACCAGTCTCTTGCTGATTCTCTTCCCCATTTCGTCAGTTACATCCTCAAAGCGAACGATGATGTCCTCCCTATAGTCTTCCTGGTCTTCATCGTCATCACATAGCTGTGATTCAAGTCTTCCGCCAGACGCCGCGATGATCAGATCAACGGGATCAGAAAAGTCGAAAGATGGATCGGAGGCAGTGGGTTTTTCTTGCATGAGGCTGTACCCGGCGGCCAATATGGTGGCGCCCCAGATCACGGTGAGCACCACCAACAGAAAAATGTACGTGTAGGATTGGCTTTGCCAGCCGTACGTCGTGATATACATCGTACCGCTCGTCGACCTTGCCATATTCGACGGAACTCCAGAAGCAGAGTATCCGGATCGAAGTTGCTAGATGCTATTTTCAGTGATATCCACGGAATGCATCAAGGTCACTTACAGTAGAGGAGAATTCCGCAATACCGCGCCAGTAATCTTCCTGCAAATTAATCAGTCATGCTGATGCCAGAGGAAGGGGGAACACTTACCAGTTCACTATACATCACTGATACATTGCTCGTACCGTACGCGGTCAAAAAGTCACCAATTGTATTCTTAGTTACGGCTTGGTTTGACGCCGCCTGATAATTCATCACAGTCGCGATGTACTGAGATAAAGGAAAATTCGAACTGCTTGTTGAGCCAGAAGACGTGCCAATCCGATCAACAGATATGATACCTCCATTATAAGTGACGCTGATTGTGGTCAGGTAGGGGGTGACCTCGCAAACGATCGTTGGCAGAAAGCTGTACTTGTACAAGCCAGACATGAAGATATCTGCAAGCAGTTCAGTCGCAAGACACCGAGGAATATAGGAAAAGCCATACTAAACTTATATGGGTTGAATGCCGTCGAGTTTGGGTCGGGACATACAACAGTGGGGAGAATTCCATCAGTTGCATTGTTTGCCTGACCGTTCGCGTTGCCAACGGTGAAGGAGGTTATTGAATTTAAATCTGGAGCTGATTAGCTGTGGACGAGTCCATGACTGAGATGGACGCACTTCCTGAACAATTTGCAACGACCTCCCACGTCAGGAACGTGATGTTCAGGCCCGTAGGTCCTGGCACCGCTGTTGGGATGAAAGTAAATGTGTTCTGGCTGCGGTTGATCGGCCGGCATGTAACATTTACTGTGACACCTTGCTGTGTAATGCTGTAGTTCTTCGAGATGCCTTGAGTGCCTGAATCATGTCCGAGGTGTGCCCAGTCAAAACTGGTATTAACTGGTACTTGGCCTCCAGTGAACGCCAGGCCGACGTCAAAACCCGGCACAACCGATGATCCAGAGTACTCCTGTATCGCGGGAAGAATTCCACCTTTCACGGTTGCAGTGAGGACGTCATCTTTGAACGCCAAGGCACTCACCAGTCGACTGATTGTATGAAACTCCGTTGAAGCTAAACATACTACTCGTGTCCACACCTCCCTGAATGTCAACCGCAGCAGTACCACTGAGGAGAGTCAAGACATTCAAGACTTCAAAAGCAGGTGCTTGAACTGGAACGCTTCTTCTTCAGCACCCCAACTATTGCTAGCCATTGAAATTGAAGCGGTTACATACCGGAGTTCGCATTGGGGGTAGTAAGGTCTGTACTCAACTGGTCTACAAAGGCAGCAGATCCTAAGTCTAGTTCGGTTCCGAAGGTTCCCACAGGCCATTCGACAAGGGTGGGTAGGAGCAAAGTGCTCCAACTGCATAAACCAGCGTCAGATATATCTCTGCTGGGTTCATTAAGAATAATGCAGACCTCGTGCTCAGAAATGTGACCATCGCGTAAACTACCAACGTGAGGAGCGACAGCTTGAGAAATCTCCATCGCAATACCCAGGTCGGCCTGCTCAGCGCTATTGCAGTACGAAGCTTGAACAGTGTAATCGATGGCCCCTAGAGATGGTGCCGAAACGCTTCTTTGAGGGCAAATGTGGAGAACCTGTACAATAACAGCAGGGTAGTATTTCGGACTGAATTTGTAAAGGAAAACGCACATTGAAGTAGTGATCGACAAGGCAGTTGAGATCAACGTGACTATCAAGGTCAGCACGGTCGGATGCTCTACGATCAGATGAACGACATTATCAGGTAGCGCGAGAACCCCTGTGTACAAGATTGCTCCGGTGAAGCCCCATGCAAAACCCATGATCACAGTCTGGCCGAAGATAGTGAAGAGGAGCAGAGAAGTCGCACTCAGGCGCTGCAAGAAGACCCAATCAACGAGGCCCTGGAGAGTAATGAAGGTTGGCTCACGATTTGGACAAAGTCTGCGAAGTGCATCTTGAAGGTAGGAGCGGGGAACCGCGATGAGAACCTCTGTCTGACATCTTAAATATTGCTGCAGGGCGGTATTAACTCAGTGCATATCACGGAAGGCGAGAAGCGAACATCGTGATCTTTGGACTGCAACACACGTTGATCCATGCTGATTTTGAAACAGACTTTCATATCAGAACCCTGACTTACCATTTAAGTTCAGGTCAAGCAAGGTTTCTACTGATGCAGGAGGCTATTTTTGAGTTCCTGTGTAGCAGGATGACGGTCATCCACATGCCGCGGTGTATTTTCAGCAAGGAGAAACTTTTTCTCTGCTTGCTGAGGCTGCCACGGAGTGCCACGGTGAGGGTCCACTTTCCAAGCTAAAGATTCAGGTGACCTGGGCCCAGCATACTGCAGTGGTGGAGGATAATATGGAGCATTCTGCCAGTGATTCTATTTTAGTGGTGTAGTGCAAAGCGAAAAAGATACGGTACTCTGTGCAATGCGCAAACGAAAGTGTGAATGATGGTCGACGGTAACTACGTAGCACTGCTAGTGTACTACTTGGACATGTACAGCCGGTACCTATGACTAAAATTCAAACTCCGTGCTCGAGACTACGATAATTGGCTACGGCCCAAACTCGCTGAACTCGCTGTGTCTTTCCCCGATACCAAAACTGTAAGAAAATCAGCAACTCCGATCCATTCGACTATGTAAAGTCAAACACGTCCCATGATGTGATTATCGATAGCAGAATTTTACCAATACCTTGTGATTCGGAAAGTTCAAGCAGCTTAATTATCGAAAGGACTCTGCCAGAGTGCCACACTGCGTCCGAGCCAAGCGCATCGTCCAATTTGACATGAATTTTCTTTCGAAGCCGTGAGAGACGTTCACTTGATATCGAATCGAATTACTGTTAACAACTCCTGTATCTGATCCAATAGCGACTCTACCAAATAATCTCCTCTGCCTCGTACACGTCATGATACGCACGGTTCGAAATACAATGTTTGCAAAACGAATGTCTACTTGTATGACTACCAGGCTCAAGCTCTTCACAGGAACTGGATTTCGGCGCGGCATGCTAAGTGGAAGTGCATTCAACGCCGAGGCTCGCGCAATTCAGACATTCGATTATTACGTTCATCGCAAATCGTGTCTTGCCACATGAGGTGTTATGCCAGATCAGCGTTTTGCAACTTCATTCTTACCCACAAATCATCAGTGGACCTTATGAGCGATCATTTCTGGCTCCGAGGCAACAAATCGGAAAATTGAAGTGTAAATTGGTTGTACAAATGAGTAGAGGTATACAGTCCTGAAGTCCGGAATAAAATAAGTCCTTGGTAACAAGTTCTGCATGGTCATGACTAGATGCGAAGTCATTAGAATGGTTTCATCAATAAGGTGGCAGGACGCACGGAATTGGTCATATGCCGATATGCACGAACACTATGCGCTGGGCCAAGGGAACTTGAATGACCCTATCGCTAGCTAACGACTGAACCGCTCGGTGCAATGCTTGGGCAGCTCGTTTGGAATCCATCGTGCCATCCCCGCACAAGTTTTTGTAAAACTTCTCAACAAAACGCTGCACAGTGCTGTCATCGACCTTCCATAACGTCCCAACGACACTCTTAACCCCGGCAAACTGCAGGCCAGCTGCTAGGTGTATCACTTCGTCGGGAGTTCTGAAGTCACCGACTGCGGTTTCACAGGCAGAAAGGAATGCAAATTGATGCCGAGACATATCCATTTGTGCGATATCGAGGAGCGAAAGCGGTTGGTCCTGCATAAGAAAGGCCGACTGGAAGGGTTCGTCAAATCTCTGCGTCCCGTGACATGCAAGATGGAACCAGGTATTGTCTTGCAATGCGCGCAGTGCTGTCGATTTTGTGGCATCGACACTGGTTATCTTGGAGAATGAAACAGTTGGGGGAGGGGGCATGAGTCTGCGCACCAATTCCAGCTCAGGCTCCACAGCATCCAAAGTGAATAAGGCACCGGCTGGGTGATTTTGACCAATAGCAACAAAGGGCACCAACGGGGACCTATCATGACTCGCGCGAGCCTTGATCAGCGCGGTGAGCGATGGGGTGTATGAAGAAATATAGAGCCGTGAAAGGGACCCTCCGTCCTTCTTGTATCTACCAGCAGCGTGCAATGGCAAGAAATTGAAGATAGACGTCGGACACCACCATATCCGAGAACCTTGCCGTACAATTCTGCCCAGATTTTCGACCACTGGCTGGACAACAATGTCCCACAACTCTGTCAAAGCCCCCATCAGCGCTCGTTGCTTCCCATCGGGATCGGGATCTTTGTCAACTGCCTCTCGGAATCTGAGTACCAATTCTATGAGTTTTTCCAAATTGGTAGGGAGTTGAATGCTAGTAGGATCTTGTTCGTGCGGGATAATGATGGCATCACAAGACGATCTGCTTGCGATGAGCATGATGATGGGCCCATCACGACCTGCATCTTGAAGATCAGATCATCAGAGAACAGAGGGGGAAGCAGGAAGCGAGAGAAGCCCTCGATCTTCCGGATCTCTTCTACAGTTCCATTCCATTCCTCCACTAGACGTCTGTATCGAGTTTCTTCTGCTTCTACAACAACTCTTGAGGCGCCTTCTGAATGACTCGCAGGAGGCTTATTGAGGAGGGAGCTGAGGTCTCTGAATTTCTTCATCAGGGTCACTGCATGATCGCCGCAAGTCTCGAGGCTATCAAGAGGCGTGCGGAGTCGCGCCATCTGGGTCCAAATGATAGTCCTGCCTTGCTCCAACAGCTCAATAGCGCGACGCGCATCGCCACTGCGAAGGGCACATGACGCAGCATCCACAGCAAGCGTGCTGGGGAATTCCTTCATGACATCATGACGAGACGACACAGAGGCCGTCACAGACATGTAAGCGTCCAGGAGTTGCATAGAGGTCACATAAGCCTCCAGTTGAGTGCCATGTGAATGTTCACTAGCATGGCGCACCCAACGCAGACTTCTTCGCAGGCGGGATAGCAAGCCTCCAGAGACAACATTTGCTGCTGCCTTCAGATGACGCATGGCAGCATCCAGATGGTCTGTATTGTCACCTGCGACGGTGCCGGCAAGCCCTGAACGATGGAATAATAGATAGACCTCAGCTAGCGACTGATGGACTACCAATCGACGAGGATCATGCTGCCTCAGCAGAGTCAATGCACAGAGTAGGTTCTCTTGTGACTCATTGAGGTCTTCGTCATTGCCTCGGTTCTGAAAGCGGGAGGAGAGATGATTCGCGAGGTTGTTTAATGACCCAGACCGATCTGTGTGACCGACCGGGAGCAAAGCCAGCGCTTCTCTGTGAAGTGCGATAGCCTCATCCAAGTCTTCGTCGTTGCCTCGGTGCTCAAAGCGGGAGGAGAGTTGAATAGCGAGGTTGTTTAATGACGAGGACCGATCTGTGTGACCAACTGGGAGCAAAGCAAGCGCTTCTCTCTGAAGTGCGATAGCCTGATCCAAGTCTTTGTCGTTGCCTCGGTGCTGAAAGCGGTAGGAGAGTTGAATAGCGAGGTTGTTTAATGACGAGGACCGATCTGTGTGACCGACCGGGTGCAAAGCCAGCGCTTCTCTGTGAAGTGCAATAGCCTCATCCAAGTCTTCATCGTTGCCTCGGTGCTGAGAGCGGGAGGAGAGTTGAAGAGCGAGGTTGTTTAATGATATGGACCGATCCGTGTGACCGACCGGGCGCAAAGTCAGCGCTTCTCTGTGAAGTGAAATAGCCTCATCCAAGTCTTCGTCGTTGCCTTGGTGCTGAAAGCGGGAGGAGAGTTGAAGAGCGAGGTCATTTAATGACATGGACCGATCTGTGTGACTGACCGGGCGCAAAGCCAGCGCTTCTCTGTGAAGTGCGATAGCCTCATCCAAGTCTTTGTCGTTGCCTCGGTGCTTAAAGCGGGAGGAGAGTTGAAGAGCGAGGTTGTTTAATGACATGGACCGATCTATGTGACCGACCGGGCGCAAAGCCAGCGCTTCTCTGTGAAGTGCGATAGCCTGATCCAAGTCTTCGTCGTTGCCTCGGTGCTTAAAGTGGGAGGAGAGTTGAAGAGCAAGATTGTTTAATGACCCAGACCGATATGTGTGACCGACCGGGTGCAAAGCCAGCGCTTCTCTGTGAAGTGCGATAGTCTGATCCAAGTCTTCGTCGTTGCCTCGGTGCTTAAAGCGGGAGGAGAGTTGAACAGCGAGGTTGTTTAATAACCCAGACCGATCTGTGTGACCGACCTGGCACAAAGCCAGCGCTTCTCTCTGAAGTGCGATAGCCTCATCCAAGTCTTCATCGTTGCCTCGGTGCTCAAAGCGGGAGGATAGTTCAACAGCGAGGTTGCTTAATGACATGTACCGATCTGTGTGACCAACCGGGTGCAAAGCCAGCACTTCTCTGTTAAGTGCGATGGCCTGATCCAAGTCTTCGTCGTTGCCTCGACGCTGGAAGCGAGTTGCCAGCATTAGAGACAGATTGCCCAGCAATTGCCCTTGGCTAGCATTCCCGGTGTTGTAGAATCCCAAGGCATCATAATGAAGGGATATCACTTCATCTAAGGCACCAGGTTCAATTCTCTGCAAACACCACTCTACTCGACGAACAAGTTGATTCGGGGATAATGGAACCATCGATGTGGTGGGCCGCTCCTGCCCAATCTCATTTGCATCAATCCTTCCAGCAGAATGCAGAGCCCCCATTTCCATTGCGATCAAAGCCGCTCTGTAAATGTGGCTGTTGGCATGGCAGACTTTGAGAACTTCGCTCAGCAACCCCTTAGCTGCATCAGCATCTGTTTCAAATCCCCGTTTCGCGAACCGCGAGAGCAAAGCGATGGCAAGATGGAGCTGTGTGGCGCTTCGATCCGGATGATCAGTTGCACGCAACTCAAGGGCCTTTTGAAAATGAGAGATAAGAATGTCGAGGTCGAGGTATCTTCCGTCAGCTTGGCAACTAACAAACTTTGCCGTGGCCAGATTGAACAGTGCTGCAGGGTGGTAGGGATGATCCATGGGGCAGAGATTCAAGGCTCGTTCAAAGTGCTTTATGGATTGTTCAATATCCCCGCTGTTCTGTGTCCTGCGGTATCGTGCGAGAAGACTATGTCCGGCGTCCGTCAGCAGTGCTAACGCTTCCATATCGTGGCATGCAACCTGCACATCGTAGCTCTCAGCGTCAGAATGCTAAACTGTATTTATCACTCACGGTAGTAAGGGGACGAAGAACTGCAGCATCATTTTGATCGCAAAGTTGCTGCTCCACTCTCATGAACAGTGAAGTACAGGCCGATATGACTTCCCCCTGCTTTGGCTGAAAGGTAATGGCTGAGATGCTCGTCAGCATTTGTCAGGCGTCGTTTGCAACTGACGATACTGACAATGCAAATTTTCGCTGCGATTCAGTAATTCTCCGACGGAGATCTCGAATGTGCGGAGGCCTTCTCCGTGACAGACCATGGGACCCAATTCAAATGAGGCATACACGCTGACTCGAACTTTAGAAGATGGATCGCACGGCCTACAGTCTTTCTCAATGCCTGCAGGACAGACGAGGTTAAAGGTTGACTTACAGAACGATGCGCTCTTGCCATTCGACGTCAGTCTGGTCTACGTTTACAGATTTATTGCTTGTCTCGTATTCACCGCTGTCAACCTTGACCACGGTATGGAAGCCAGCGGGGATCCGTCGGAGACCAAGAGTGAGATCAGTTGCGCGTATGGCTTGGGGTAAATGATCAATATCAGCCGAGCGGAGATAGACATCACATACCAGTGATGACGACTTGTTGCGGTCCACTGAGTTGCATCTCTCCCGAGTCCTGGGTGGGTTCCCGATAGCTTGGCTGCTCACTAAACAAAAAGCAAGTTGTCAGGCATGTGGATGATCGGTGCTTCATATACTTACTCGTTCTGTTCTTGCCTGGAAATGCAATTAAGTTCATGCACGTGCTATATAACACATCGACATACGATCGTGGACGTTTTGGACTCTTCATCTTGTTGTCGTCATGGCTGTCTGATGACTTGCGTTTACGTTTTCTCTCTTTGAAGGGCTCAGTACTGGTAGCGGAATTCTCTATTAGAGGAGTTGGGGAAGAATTATGCGGAGAAAAGTTTGATTCTGATTCTGATGAGCCTGAAGACTCGGAGGTGACACGTGGAGGACGGACCATCATAAAAATGATGGCTGATGGATGATTCAAACTAACACTTGAGAGTATATAAGCAGTCACGAAACAAATACTACAGCACCTGGAACGTCCTGAAGGATTATAATGGAAGGAACTACAGCATGCACATGGTATCCACGCTGTGCAGTGCCAATGCAGTGAACAGATAGAAGCCACTCGCAGAATCCACCCATAGCCTTCATCTTTACCGTGAGGCCGCATCAGATTTATACAGCAAGAGGCATGTTGACTCGTAGGTGTTATGTTACATGTAAAACAGGCGAAACCAGAACTTCGGCCGAATTCGAAGAAGAAGCACAAAAATTCACATGCCTTGCATACTATATGGAACACCAGGAAACCTGGCCAAGAACCTTCGTGGACTCGGGGATCAGATCATATCCGATTTGTGATCTCGCTCTCTATGTTCGCCGCCCGTACTCACCGGGCTATCTCAAACAGTTTTGCTCACAATCTCAGGCTAGCCCGGCATCCTTATCTACAACTTGAGGCAGCTTTAAAATCTTCTATGAGCTCCTTGCAAGAATGGGATCCCGGATAAGACACGATCATGAAGGACTGCCTCTTTTTCAAATTTAACTCTGCTTCATTTTGGTACACGTCATTACACATGCACGGGTCGGAATACAATGTTTGCTAGGACGTGCACGCACTCAATAAAAGTAATGCAACCTGACCTTATCAATGCAGGAGACATGGTCATCGGGAAACTAACTATATGATAGTTAACCATGACCGATTGGGTTGGTTGAAACGTCATGGCATTAATATTGCCCGTGGTTCAGTGCTCTTAACCTAAGCTTCTACTCGAAGAACCGGGAACATGAACATGGCACAATAGGCGCCATATACGAGGCTCAACTTGAAAGGTCAGTGGCGCCGTACTAGTCAGGATATGCAGCTATAGACGAGCTCACGAATAAAATTTCAGGCTCGATCAAGGTTATCGCCAGGTTCTTTTCTGTGCCCGTAGATCACGCCATAGCAGATGGTGAATATTCGTGTGCAACCTCACTTGCACGGACGCTGTAGAGTCGGATTTGCCTTATCATGTGTCATTCGCGATTCCTTCAAGCATCATGATGTTCACCCGCGGAAAGCAGTGTCGTATGTCCTCCGCGACTGGCAAATGACCAGTCAATTCCTCGAAGAGTTTAGCGAAGGCTTGCCATCATCAAGGACTCGGTTTTACAACATCACCGTTGAAGTGCCCGATCTCCTCCACCTCGTTAAGTCTCTTAGAACACTACCAAATCCATCCCGTGCTGCAGTCTCCTCGTCGCCTCAAGCCTCACATCCCTGGATCTAGGTCGATGGATTGCGAAGACAAGGAGCAGGGACGGTAGGCATAGTCAATCAGGTTCTTTCACAGACCTGGCGTGCCCTCGGGAAGCGGAATAAGGTGGTGCAGCCGTTGATGGCCTCAATCTGTGTTATCTCTACCTCTGCAGGCTCTCTGCGAGACATGCGTCTTTAGAATCCACCTGCGGTTGCCTCAAAGAACGGATGATTCGGTATCAGAAGACCCTTGAGAACAAACCATTCTCTGCTCAGCGAACAAGGTTCCACACTCTTTGATCAGAAACCGAACACGAACATGGCCGAGTGGAAAAGGAAAAAAAAAACTGTTGCCCAGCAGCTATCTGCCTTACAATTTGCACAGGGCGCATAGTTCCTTGGTCAATTAGTCTGATATCCTTGAGCGAGTCTACCATAGGATCACTGCGTGAGTGATGTCAGGACGATTGGTGGTCAGCATGAACTTGTCCATTGCATCAGATAAAAGCGCAAGTGAATTTCGATCCGCTAAAGTATCAACTGCGGAAGAGTCGCGGAGAAGAGACCCACAGGAACATCAATCGGAAGTTGGATCAGAACTTCAAGGAGCTTGCTGTATGTGTTGGACTTAGCCGTACATGATGAAGGTACGAGCACAGGTGAGAAAGCTTAGTA
Source organism: Suillus plorans (assembly GCF_016647745.1). Lineage (NCBI taxonomy): Eukaryota > Fungi > Basidiomycota > Agaricomycetes > Boletales > Suillaceae > Suillus > Suillus plorans. The sequence goes on along the minus strand of NW_024537467.1, from coordinate 53,037 downwards.
ATATGTACAGGAATGAGTAATGTAGGGAACACCGACTTACCCGGGAATAGCCGGAGCGGTGTCGATTTGTAATCATAGCACGGAACAAACACAAGTCCGTTCGAGGACCGGTAACATAGTATTAGCGAATCGTAGTATATAATCTGTACAATTATTTAGATTCAATTCAGTCAAAATATAATATTCAAATCCTACTCTAAAAGTCTACATACTTCTACAGGTTATGAGCCCTGCTTCGACTATGGATAGTACCATGCTCCCCAGCTCCAGCTCCGCACTCTACAATATACCCCAGCTTGCCGAAGATGGCTCGAACTGGATCATGTATAAACAAAGGGCGAAGACGGTGATCGGCGCTCGAGGTTTGATGCGGTACCTAGACGGTCGAATTACGAAGCCAGTCCCATATGGGACAAACACAAGTGGCCAGGTCACGAAGCCAGACGGCTCGATACCAACAGCTACTGAAATTGAAGACTTAGAGAAGAAAATTGACGAACATTATCAAAAAGACTCACTAGTTAGACAGCATATATTCAGCACGATAACAGATCGGCTGTTGCTGCGAGTCCAGCACCTGGATGAAGTCTCCGAAATATGGAAAGAGATAGCCGCTATGCACGAAGGCAAAACGGAACTAGTGCAAATAGACTTGCGCCGAAAGCTGCAAGAAATGAGATGTGAGGAAGGAGGAGATGTCAAAGCGCATTTCGGAGAGATTTACCGAATTCGCGAGTCGCTGGCAGGAATGGGAGTAACGATTGAAGACAAGGATTTTTCGGCCATCATTATGGGGTCTCTTCCAGAGACATACAGGCCCCTACTCTCATCTATCAATGCTGCAGCAAGAATCTCGAAAACACCACTCACCTCCTATGAACTCGTCAACGTCATCTCTGAAGAACACGAGCATAGACAGTTGATGAATCAGAAGCCAACAAAGAAGGGTGGGAACAGCGCATTCTCGGCCAAGGACAGTACGAAAAGAAATCGTACAAACACCGCAAGCAAGGATGTCACGTGTTTCAACTGCGAGAGGAAGGGTCATTACAAAACCGATTGTTGGAGACCTGGAGGAGGGAAAGAAGGTCAGGGACCAAGGCAAAGTGGAAAGGCACCAAGGCAAACGGCTAATGCGGCAGACAAGATCGAAAGAGCAAATGATTATGCTTTTGTCACGTCAGATCTAGCAAACGTGGCAAAAAGGATCAACATACCTGCCGAGAGACAAGGAGCCATTATCGATTCGGGCGCAACATCCCATTTCTGCCCCGACCGCTCGAAGTTCATAACATTCACCTCCATCGAAGCACAAGATGTGCACACTGCAGACGGTTCTACCATCAGCGCCATAGGAAAAGGGGATATAAAGATAGACCTACCTTTGGGAACAAAGAAGACCACTGTGACTCTCAAAGACACCCTATATATGCCAAAGATGGCATTCACGTTAATATCGGCCAACAGGATCGCTACCGCCGGTTTCGCATTACACCTCGAAGATAACATGTGCAGGATATTGACCCCAGCACCAGAGCGAAGACCCATAGCCGAAATTCCTCAAATAGAAGGACTATATCGAATCGCGGCATCAGTGACCCATAGCGCAAACTCAGCAATAACGAAACATACCATCGATGAATTACACCGAGCATTGGGACATGTATCCCACGAAGCGATCACAAATGCTATAAAGAAGGGCATGATCAGAGGTATAACGTTAGATGAAAGTTCAAACCCTACCTTTTGCGAAACGTGCGCAAAGGCCAAAGCCACTCGACAACCATTTCCAAACGAGTCAAAGACCAGATCATCCGCATATGGGGACCTCAGTCCATACAGATCTATGGGGTCCGGCACAAACCGAAACGATAAACGGATGCCTGTATTATATCACCTTTACAGATGATTTTAGTCGGGAAACGAGGGTAACATTCCTGAAGAGAAAGAGCGACGCACTTACCGCATTCAAGGAATACGAGGCTTATGTAAGCCGACAATATAATGCGCGTCTGCGCAAAGTACGGTCGGATCGAGGAGGAGAGTACCTAAGCAAGGAGTTTGATGAATATCTGAAGGAAAAAGGAATAAAGAGACAACTCACCGTGCACGATTCCCCACAGCAGAATGGTGTAGCCGAAAGACTAAATCGAACATTAGTCGAACACGCGCGAGCCATGCTACTCGAAAAGGACCTACCAAAGTTTTTATGGGCCGAAGCCGTCAATTACACAACATGGCTCAAAAATCGCCTACCTTCGAGGGCGAATCCCAGGATACACGTCCTATGAATTGCTACACAAAGCAAAACCAAGTTTAGTAAACGCACGGGAATTCGGCGCACGACTCTATGTGCACTCACCGGATGGAGGAAAGCTCGAAGCTAGAGCAGAAGAAGGTCAATTTGTGGGAATAGACGAGGAAAGTAAAGCTTACCGAGTATACTGGCCGAAGAAGAGAAGAGTATCTGTCGAACGCAATGTTAGCTTTGTCCCGCCGGACGTCATCGTTCGTAACGACATACTGGACGAGGGGGAGTATAACCAGGAAGAACGGATCAACATACCGAATATCGTCCAGCCCGTCGCAACATCCCAAGTCCCACAAACACCAAGCCAACCTCCCAAAACGCCACCCCAGAGTACACAGCAACTTCCAGACCCAATAACGCCCAGAACCACGAGAGTACGACCCCCTGCAGGATACTACAAAGCGTTAAATGAAGGAGAAAGAGCAACCATAGCAATGGAAAACTCACCGGACAACACTCAATCGAATTCTTTTCCATATATGGCCATGGCAGCCGCAGAAAAGGAACCGACGCTTAGAGAAGCGTTAAATGGACCAGACACGGAGGAATGGCAACAAGCCATAGACTATGAGATTGGTCAATTAGAGAAACTCAAGACATGGGAAATTGTGGACCCACCTAAAGGCGCGAATATAATACCTTGCCATTTTGTCCTAGCGACAAAGCGTGGACCAAACGGCGAGAAGGTAAAGCTGCGTGCGAGACTTGTCGCAAATGGTCAGCGCCAAGAGTACGGCGTAGACTATCAAGAAACGTTCGCACCTACCTCAAGTATGACGACAATTCGTACTGTCCTAACGATGGCAGCTAAGCACAACTGGGAAATACATCAAGTCGATGTTAAAAGTGCTTACCTCAATGCCAAGCTCAATGACGACATATATATGCGCGCGCCGCCAGGATACTTGAACAAAGGAGACGAAGGAAAGGTATTAAAGCTATTGCGTAGCTTATATGGCCTAAAGCAGGCCGGTTTTGAATGGTCCGAGGAGCTAGAAGAATTTTTCCTCAGTAACGACTTCACGCGCTCGCAAGTCGATCAAGCTGTATACTATCGACAAGCCGAAGAAGAACATACCGTTATCACCGTTTCCGTCGATGACATGGCCGTCACATCGAAACACCTAAAGCACATCCAAAAGTTCAAAGATCAGCTTCGTGAACGATTCGAGATTTCAGACCTGGGAGAGCTTACCTGGCTCCTAGGATTAAAGGTGGAAAGGGACCGGGAAAGGAGAACTATAACACTATCCCAAGAAGCGTATATAAACGCGATTGTCGAAAGGTTCCGACTCGAAAACGCGAAACCTGCCTCCACACCAATGGAAACTGGAGTAGTTCTAACGAAAGAATCATCAGACCATTCGGCAGGCACCGAATCTCAAATACCCGAACAACACGTACCGTATCAACAGGCTATCGGATCGCTGATGTATGCAGCGACATGTACACGCCCCGATATAGCCTTTGCCGTCTCGATACTCTCGCAATTCATGCGAGAACCAGCTAGTGCGCACTGGGAAGCTGCAAAAAGGGTCATACGTTATCTGAAAGGGACAAAAGATTTTAAACTCACCTTAGGAAAAACAGACGACGGACTTCAAGCTTTTTGTGATGCGGATTGGGCATCACAGCCGCACAGGCATTCTATGTCAGGGAGTATCGTGACATTATATGGCTCACCAATCGCTTGGAGCGCGCGGAAACAGGCGCTGATTGCCTTATCCACTGCGGAAGCAGAATACATAGCGCTGACGTCGGTAGCGCGCGAAATCCTATACCTGAAAGCTCTCATCAGCGAGCTATACGAACCCATAGACGAATGTATCCCCACCTACTGCGATAATCAAGGTGCAATAGCGTTAGCATCAAACAACAAATATCACGGACGTACCAAGCATATAGATCTGCGCTATCACTTCATCCGCGGCCTCGTCCAAAACAATATCCTTCAACTCCAATATTGTCCAACGGCCGAAAACGTTGCGGACGCCTTTACGAAAGCGCTGCCGGCACCAAGGTTCAAAGAGCTGAGGGAGAAGATGAGGATAGGCTGTGCTCGAGGGGGAGTGTTGGACTTAGCCGTACATGATGAAGGTACGAGCACAGGTGAGAAAGCTTAGTAATATGTACAGGAATGAGTAATGTAGGGAACACCGACTTACCCGGGAATAGCCGGAGCGGTGTCGATTTGTAATCATAGCACGGAACAAACACAAGTCCGTTCGAGGACCGGTAACATAGTATTAGCGAATCGTAGTATATAATCTGTACAATTATTTAGATTCAATTCAGTCAAAATATAATATTCAAATCCTACTCTAAAAGTCTACATACTTCTACAGTATGCTGCACGGAACTGAATCTTCTCACTGCTTGGGCTTCTACAGCAGTGGAAATGAAGCGTGCTTCGCGGTCGATCAATGAAGAACAAACTAGGGCGTGACATGGGTCGACCCGGGTTATACCTGCATCCTATGATCTTTAAGTTACAGGGCAAGTCGCAGCCCAGGAATGTGTCCACCTTCCGGGGTAAAAATCGCTCTGGTGCAACAAACAGTTTACGAAAACTTCCTTTGGATACATGCATGAAAATGCTGCCCAACAGTAAACACTTTCACATACACTCAAGAGTATCTTGTGGTGATTAATTGCGATCGAACGAATCCCTTGACCTGTAATAGTCCCGTAATCCAGAAAAACAAATTTCACGCGATGAGAGTAATTTTCAAATATTTTGTGTACATCTTTTCGAAGCAATGTTAGAGATGGAAGCTTCGAGTAATTAATCGCTGGAACTGTATCATTGAAAGCGTTTTTTGTAAAGTCCATTGGAAGTTGAGAGCATTCAAAGTGCATATGGATAGGCAATACAGAATTTGAGGTTGAAGCTCATCATTTGGGTTGGGTTGTGTGATGAAGTTTTGTTTTTAGATGACGGCACAAGTAGAACGTTCCGCAATGATAACCAGATACCAGCCTAGTTTAATTGGGAGTAACACGACACTAAAAACTTATATTCCAACTAAAACATACTGAAATTTCTGAGAACTTCCAGAAATTCTGGTCTAGACGGCTGTTCTAGGCAACCGCCACAGGTTGGTTATAAGTCATGCTGGCCCCTGGGTGTCTGTACACGGCACAAACGTCACTTGCAAACATTCAAACTGTAACGGTGCTTGCGCACCAGTCCCCGAGTCCCTCATTGAATTTTCACCACAATTCGCATTGACTTTGGTCTCAAAAGCGGTACCAATTCGTTCTCATGGGCCGAGAGGACACTGATTCTCATTTATTACTACTAATCGACACTCATGGTTATCGGACGGTGCCTTTGGTGCTCTCAACTCCTTATGCCCAGAATGTCGATTCAGTTACACACCTGGCAAACCATGGAAGATATTCATCAGCGACCAATGAGAACATGCCGGCAAGAGATGTTAGAGACATGGGAAGTCAAGTGAGAGCTGGATTTGGGACCACAGTTAGGTTTCATATCGGTTGCGCGGACTACGTGTCAAAAAGACAAGGATCAGGCGGAGAAAGCCAGGCAAACAGGCACAGCGAGGAGCACCTGACAGCCGTTGACCCACACATGAAGCCTCTACGCAGACTGAGGGTAAACACCAAGGGCAAGTATAGATCAACAAGTGAGTCTGGGAGACTCGTTCAGCGCACAGAAAGACTCTTGGTCCAGTGCGAGCTCCACCTATACAAACATGGACATACAAGCACCCACCTGAGGCAGGCGCATGTAGAACCAGAGCTGCCTCCGCCTGAGGCAGAAGTGGTCAACTGTGGGTAGAGAGGAGGGATATGGAAAAGCCGCAGCAGTAGGTAAGGCATCATGCAGAATGTTTGAAATGTTCAATCATCAGAAGTCAGGTTTGAGTCGGAGTCTCAAAACAGCGCGGGAAAATGTAACACAGCATTGCAGATCGACTGACGCATGGGAATACGATTGTGTTCGACAGAGCCCTCCCCCACTAACGTGGGACTCGGGGACTCCGTGCTTTGTCAAGGCGTGGCCGGAACCACAGTGACCAGTCTCTTGGGGATTCTCTTCCCCATTTCACCAGTTACATCTTCAAAGCGAACGATGATGTCCTCCCTGTGACCTTCTTGGTCTTCGTCGTTGTCGCAAAGCTGTGTTTCAAGTCTTCCGCCAGACGCCGCGATGATCAGATCAACGGGATCAGAAAAGTCGAAAGATGGATCAGAGGCAGTGGTTTTTCTTGCGTGAGGCTGTAGCTGGCGGCCAATATGGTGGCACCCCATATCATGGTGAGCACCACCAACAGAAAGATATACGTGTAGGATTGGCTTTGCCAGCCGTACGTCGTGATATACATAGTGCCGCTGGTCGACCTTGTCATATTCGACGGAACTCCCGAGGCAGAGTATCCGGATCGAAGTTGCTAGATACAGTTTTCAATGATATCCACGGAATTCATCAAGGTCACTTACAGTAGAGGAGAACTCCGTAATATCGCGCCAGTAATTTTCCTGCAAAATAATCAGTCAAGTGATACCAGAGGAAGGGGGAAAATTTACAAGTTCGTTGTACATCACTGATACATTGCTCAAACCATACGCGGTCAAAAAGTTACCAATTGTATTCGTGCTTGTGGCTTGGTCTATCCCCGCTTGATAACTCATTACATCCGCGATAAACTGAGATACAGGCAAATTTGAACTGCTTGTCGAACCGGAAGATGCGCTAATCCGATCGACCGATATGATGCCTCCATTATAAGTGACGTTGACAGTGGTCAGGTAGGGAACGACCTCGCAAACGATCGTTGGTAGAAAGCTGTACTTGTACAAGCCAGACATGAAGATATCTGCAAGGTGTTTACTCGCAAGATACAGAGAAATATAAGAAAAGCCGTACCAAACTTATATGGGTTGAATGCCGTCGAGTTTGGGTTGGGACATACAACAGTGGGGAGCAATCCCTCTGTTGCATCGTCTGGCAGTCCGTTGGCGAGGCCAACGGTGAAGGAGGTTACCGAATTTAAGTCTGGAGCTGATTAGCCGCGGACGAGTTCATGGCAGAGATGAACGCACTTCCTGAACAATTCGCTTCGGTTTCCCACGTGATGAACGTCATATCCGAGCCCGTAGGTCCTGGCACCGCGTATGGGGTGACTGAAAACGTATTCTGGCTGCGGTCGATCGGCTGACATGTAACATTTGCTGTGAGACCCTGCTGCGTAACAGTGTAGTTCTTTGTAATGCCTTGAGTGCCTGCATCGCGTCCGAGGCGTCCCCAGTTAAAACTGGTATTAACTGGTACTTGTCCACCGGTGAACGCTAGGCCGACGGCAGAACCCGACGGGGTTGATGATCCGGAGTACTCCTATATCGCGGGGAGAACTCCACCTTCCAAGTTTCAAAGTGAGGACGTCATTTTTGGGTGCCAGGGTACTCACCAGTCGACTGATTATATGAAACACCATTGAAGCTGAACATACTACTTGTTTCCACACCTCCCTGAACGCCGACTGCAGCAATACCACTAAGGAGAGTCAAGACGCTGATGGCATCAAACGTAGGTGCTTGTACTGAAACAGTTCTTGAGCATCCCGACTGTTGCCGGCCATTGAATATGAAGCAGTTACATACAGGAGTTCGCCTCCGAGATCTTAAGGTCCGTACTCAACTGATTTACAAATGCACCAGATTCCAAGTCTAGTTCCGTTCCGAACGTTTCCACAGGCCATCGAACAAGGGTGGGTAGGAGGAAAGTGCTCCAGCTGTATAAATCAGCGTCAAACATATCTCTGCTAGTTTCATTACTAAGAATAGTGCAGACCTCGTGCTTAGAAATGTGACCATCGCATAGACCACCAACGTGAGGGCCGACAGTTTGAGAAATCTCCATCGCAGTATCCAGGTCGGCCTGCTCAGCGCTATTGCAGTGCGAAGCTTGAACAGTGTAATCGATGACCCTGAAAGGTGGTGCCGAAGCGCTTCCTTGACGGAAAATGTGAAGAACCTGTGCAATAACAGAAGGGTAGTATTTCAGACTGGATGTGCAGAGGAAGACGCACGTCGAAGTAATGATCGCCAAGGCAGTTGAGATCAACGTAACTATCAAGGTCAGCACGGTCGGATACTCTACGATCAGATAAACGATATGATCAGGTAGTACGAGAACCTCCATGTACCAGATTGCTCCGGTGAAGCCCCATGCAAAACCCATGATCACAATCTGGCCGAAGACAGTGAAGAGGAGTAAAGTAGTAGGACTCAAATGCTGCGAGGAAATCTAATCAACTAGGCCCTGGAGAGTAATGGAGGTTGGCTCACGATTTGGACGAAGTTTGCGAATCGGAAGTGCATTTTGAAGGTAATAGCTTTGAAGGTAGAAGCGCGGAATGGAGGTGAGGACGCACGTCCGACCTCTTAAATATTGCTGCAGGGCGCTATTATTTCAGTGCGTATCACGGAAGGTGAAAAGCGAACATTGTGATCTTTGGACTGCAATACGCGTTGATCCGTTCATCATGATAATCTGCTGTTTCTGTCGAAACAGACTTGCATATCAGAACACCAACTTGACATTTAAATTTAGGTCAAGCAAGGTTTCTGCCAATGCAGGGGGCTGTTCTGGGGTTCCTGTGTAGCAGGAGGTTCATGGCCGTCACCCGCATGCCACTGAGTGTTTTCAGCAAGAATAGAATTTTGTTCCTCCTTGCTATTGTCCATGCCAAAGATTCAGGCGGCAGAGCATACTGCAGTGGTGGAGGACAATATACAGCCAATGATATATTTTGTCGGAGTGTCCTATGACAATTTTAGTGCTGCAGCGCAAAGCGAGAAAGGTAAGGTACTCTCGGCCGGTACAACCGGCACTTACTAAAATTCAAACTCCGTGCTTCGCCTCTTCCAGAGGCTACGCTGAGCGCTGAGCGCTGAACGTTAACGATTTTAATTGGTTGACGACACTACGGATACTCGACTCGTCCGTGATTAATACATGGCTGGTCCCGAGCCCCCGATCACAAAACTGTCAGCAACTCTCCATTCCTATGTAAGTTCATGTGATTATCGATAGCAGAATTTTGCTGATGCACTGTATATTGCTATAGGCTATAGCATTCAAATCTGTCCACAGTCGAAAAGCAAAGAGGAAATGAAGTCTCGGAAAGTTCAAGCAGCTTAATTATGAAAGGTAAAGATGGGGGCTCCGAAATCAGTTGGCCGATTTCGTGGTTCTGGACAGACGTATGACCCTGATTTCTTTTCGTCCAGGGATGAACAACGCCCGACAGAGACGTCATCTCGCGTCACGACATTGTAAGAGGACGTCGCGTACTCATTGTTTGGTATCTTCGGTGTCCATCTACCTGGAATCTACGGCGAGAAGAAGCAGAACGCGCTCGGACGACTCTTGCAGGAGATCGTGGCTCGGTCGGGAGACATCACCGTCCTCGACTGGATCGGACAACCTTCCAAGTTCAATAGCTGTCTTCCAACCTATATCACTTCTTACGCCACTCCTCCACATGCCCTTCCATCTTTCTCCGAAGATCAGATTCAAACAACTATCTCTTCCCTCCGAGAAAATCTCATGGTTGTGAATTTAGCTTCGGAACTTTACGACCGGCTTAATAACACGAGCACTGCTCGTTTCTCGAATTGCAGACTACATCTGCCTTGCATGGTATTCCGTGTCACACAAGTCAGTCTGAGCTATTGTACATCCCAGGAAACTCGATATAAAGTCAAGGCACACGGGCTTGATGACCTGCTGATCGCCACCAAAAAGCCGATCGTCCAGTCCTTGCGGACAAGGCCCAATCAACAAACCTTCGTGCTCGTCCGTTCCTGGGATCGGTCTCTCCTCGAGTTACCAGACTTTGCAGATCTTCAAGACGACACAGAGAGCGAAGGGGATGATTGGATGCCGCCCCCGTCTCCATCTGACGACTCACTTAGCCGTTCTGTTGTAAATCGGGAAGTGAATGACCTAGATTCGCGAGAATATTGCGGTTGGTTGTTTGCCTTGGGCAGCCTTTTGGCGCATTTTTACTAGCGCGGTAGCGTGGTGGAGAATACAAAGGGGTCGCGTCGGATCGTGATATCATTGCACAGGCCAAAGATGTGCTTCTGTCCGGGACCTGATGAACGTCAAGACGATTGAAATACTGTTGATGCATTTTCCTTTGAAGATTAGGGATCTGAGCGGTTTTCATTTGTACTTTCGTATCATACTACATGCATGTGTATTGGACTAGTTTCCTTTCAAAGCAGACCTGGAGATCTATCTGCAGCATTTCCACGCCCGATACCACTAGACTAATGTCTCGTGCTCATCACCTACCTGCATGCATATTAATTTTGGTGCTCGGATTCAACTTGAGCTCTAAGTCTCATCACTTCCCGATGTACCACCCTTCGTCTTCTAGAAGTGCGACAAGTTGACTTAGTTATCCGTAAGTCAGTGTCAGGCATATGCATTCGGTGAATTTCGGTCACTAGTGGTACATCTCGAAAGCCTGAAAACATGTACTCGGCCACCCCCACGGCCCCATTAACAGAACAACAGTCAAACGGAAATAAATAAAATTCGATAAGAAAGCAAACTCACGAACGCAAATCATGCCTCGGCGGAAGCTTGGCCCTAGGCCTCAACTACTGAACCGTGATTTAAGATTCTTGGACAAAATTTTCAGCTACGTCGGGGAATACCAACCCAGAAGATATTCCATATCGCGGAGAGAATGATGTTCGTCTGGCATAGACCCAGTCCAGGTCTGAGTTGCACATGATATGGTTTGGTATGGAGAAAACAAGGGTAAAGAGGTGTTCTTACCGCACATAATACCGCCGCTCGTACGATGATGAAGGCAACATCTCATATATTTATTCAAATACCAGATGAGACATCCTCCACTACGTGGTTTGCATTCAAACCAGTAGTGGCGGCCGATAGAGTCGATACCACCTCCCCAGCCTTCTGCACCACCGCGTGCGTACTCGAGGTAGAACTTGGTAATAATCTCGTCCAGAAAAAGGCGATACGTAGCCCGCGGTCGATGATGCGCTGCTTCAGGATGAAAAGGACCACGAGGCCGAAAAACACGAGGCCGGCGATAATAAGGATGCGGTCGATCCAGTCGGTCTTTTCGAGTGCGGTAATGAGTTGTTTGGAAGTGCCCAGGATGAGATCGAGCTTGTCGTGCGTTGTGGATACGGATTGGATAGTTGCGGTGGATGACTCTGTGTGAAGCGGACAGTAGGTATTAGAGAAAAACGATAACATTAAAAACTTACCTAGTAGTTGACAAGATAATACACTGCGCTCGAGCTCTTTCTGCATGAGTCCCATGGTTCGTTGCAGCGCTTCTGTGACATCATGATTGGCTTTCATGAGTACGTCGTCGCTGTAGCTCACAAGTTAGCCATATGGGAGGGTATGAATGCATCAGCGTACGAACGTTATTTTTTCGCTCGAAGAGCTTGTACTTTTCGGCAGAACGGCAGGGGACCTCAATAATTCCTCTCGCTGCGACCGACTTTTGGAGTCAATCGCATGTTTCGACGCTAGGATTGCTGCTCGAGCGTCCTTGCGTAGACTAATATCAAGAGAAACAGACGTGTCAGAGGGTGGAAAAAAATACTCAAACGGTTACATACCTTATTAATGAATCACGAAAAAATTCGACCTTTCTCCTCAGCTCTCTCCTCGCCCGCTCGGTCCTGTGGTCGTCAACCAGGACATCCAGTTCCTACAAGTAGTGAGTATGGATTGAACCTAAAAGCGTGAACTGAAATACTTCAATTTGCCTTGCCAGACCTTCGATGTCCTCCCTCACCTCCGCAGCACATGCTTGTTGCGTGGTCAAAGGACCTGTACACGCCCTCAGACGAGGAATCTGGAAACTGGAAAGGTCGTTGTGGTGCCGTTCGATGGACTCGATTAGAGAGAGTGTTTCACCATCTATCGTTGTCGGTATAGGCGGCATGTTTGAAGGCGGACGCTACATAGCACAAATACAAATACAGCGGGCCTTAGGATTTTACCGCATCGTACCGGCGCTTTCGGGTGTGCGGCAGTGGCTGTGCACCACCACCTCCGTGGCATACGGTCATGGACAGAAGGCAAGCAAGCGGCAGTGTCTCAATGCTGCATTGCCCAGCTTTGTTTGCTATCTATTCTCAACACTCCCATCTGGCATGCGCAGCCGTGAGGATAGTTGAAGCCTCATATGCATGTAGTAGTCTTTCTGTCAAATAAATCTTTCGAATATAGCCTAAGGTCGTCCGACTGGGACTCTTTCGGTCCACTACAATATCCTCTCACGGGCCCCTGGAAATCTTCTTTTGCCAAGTAAAATGATTTTTGCGGATTGGGGGAAAGAGCGAATCTCGATTGAGCATGATCGGGAGTGACGGAAAAGCAAACAAGAACTAGAGAGCGATACATATGTTCTTGACTTGATGCTGGTCATCCTCACCCAATTATCATACCGGGCCTACGCACTTGATGACAACACCAATGTCTGACTCGAGGCGCGATAGTCCAAGAAGCTGTCACGTGTGGCCAGGAGTTCTCGACCAAGGAGACAAAGACAGGCAACCATCCTTAGATCACAACGGTGGTCGCTACGGGGTATATGTGAGCATCGAGGGAAGAAAAACTCGATATGACCGTCGCACCTAAGTATCTATCGGCATCGCGTGTGTAGAAATCGGTGTTCTTTTCCCTTCTCGCCCAAGTCCAGCAGCCCTTTCTGCTTCTTCTATCGTATATGCAGGCTCCTTCAAAATTTTACACCGTCGTTTGTGCACTTTGCCCCTCCAATGTGACTGGAGCGCGGTATCAGTCTCAAAGTATCTTTTTGACGACATGATCAAATTGACCGAGAGAATATGGTAACAGAACAACTTACTTTGCACATTCAACGCAGTAATGCTGGGCAAGGCCAGGTTTCTCGAGGTCAATAGGCTGTGCTTCAAGACCAGCTCGATTCTATGTGAGAGTTTAGACGGTGCGCATGAGCTGAAGAAATTTTTAGTACCTTCGGGTCTAGATCAATGAGCTGGATTTGATCGAGATCTTTTGTGCGAGCCTATTGAGAGTCAATAAAGAAACAGAGACCAGAAAGCATGTGCATACCCTTGTACGGGATGCGCGATGCACGTCGCGTTGTGCATGATGTGTACGAGATCTCCGTACCCGACCCATGATGTATGCAAACAAAACCTGTCTGACTAAAGATTCACCGAGTCTCAGTTGAATTCCCTTTTTAGGGTTGTCCATTTAGCACGCGCTCGACCAGAACTTCACTTGACCTCACTCGCAAACAGCAATGGCACTCCCAACAAATGGGCGAGTGATAATCGACACAACTGCAGGAGAAATTGAAATTGAACTATGGTCAAAGGTGTGCACTGCATTCGTGGAGTATCTGACTTGGTTGCTGAGCGCACACCCAGGAAACACCAAGAACATGCCGGAACTTCATCGCACTCGCGCTAGAAGGTTAGGAGTTGAATTTGTTCTGAAAACGAGGCGCCCAGCTCATTTGGAGGTTAGGTTATTATGACGGCGTCATCTTTCACAGGTTAGTACCTTGCTCAAAGTCAGCGTACTCGGAAAGGGTCCCTAAATTTCCTTGCAGAATCGTACCAGGTTTTCTAGTCCAAACCGGTGACAAAACAGGGACAGGTGGAGGAGGGGAGTCATTCTATGGAGGTGGGTCTTTATCATGGTTTACCTCGATGCATGGTCACAATACTTGGCCAAAGAACCATTTGAGGATGAAATCCACCCGCGATTGCGGTATGCCCACCGTGGGCTTGTCGCTATGGCCAACAATGGAACGAAGAATTCTAATGATTCCCAGTTCTTTATTACCCTTGGTGAGAAATATCTCAATGAGACTTGGGAGTTGAAGATCTTGACGTCACTCCTGTGGCACAGACAGAGCGGATGAATTGCACGGCAAACACACATTGTTCGGGAGGGTAATTGGGGACACCGTGTACAGTACGTTCGGAGGTTAGACATGGTTTCACATTCCTCACTTATTTTGGCTTAGACGTCATGAAAATTGGAGAGATGGGTAGGTGATTCTTATTCCGGGGGTTCGGTCAATTAATATTAATTCACCCTCTTCCAGAGATTGGTGAAAATGAACGACCCGTGTAGTAGGTTTGACACAAACTTGTGGCTACCTTTTCCTCTCAAAGCTCACTAGCCTTCATCACCCAGTCCGCCCAAAATCAAGTCGATAACAATAGTCGACAATCCATTCCCAGACATTATACCCCGAATCACTGCTGCCGAGAAGCGTGCTCAGCAGCGAGCTCGAGAAGCTGGCCAGCGTGAACGAGAAGAGGCTGAACGTCGGAGAGGTGCTAAAAAGTGAGTTAGGAATTGTAATTTACGCTTGTATTGCTCACTCTGTGAAGGGATGTAAAGCTGTTGAGCTTTGGCGGAGATCAGGATGACGAAACGGAACCCGTAGCGTTCAAGAAGAAAAATATTGCACGACCCGACTGTGAGTTTACTCATCAACGAGCATGCCAAAAATACAGCTGAGCAGAAGGTTGCAGTGGTCGACAATCCTGATGCCGCAGGCATTCCGATGCCAGAATCTCTACTCGGCCCTCCGAAGAAATCCAACGAACCACCTCGAGAGCGTGCATCTGAGAAGGAATCACCCAAGGTACATACTTTACAGCTACTGCCGAATAAGGAATAACACGGCCTAGCATCAGCACGAGAAACCTTCAAAAAGTAGTAAATCCGAGGGTGCAGATAAGGACATCAAGAAAATTCGTGAAACACACGCAAAAGAGAAGGCTTCCGGAAGGTTTTTATATCTTATAGCCTTTTGTGCTCCAAGTTGACACATGACTCTAATAGTGACGCCCGACGCACTGAAATTGAGCAGATGGAGAGCGAGATCCGCCGACTGACGCGCAAACGAGAAGGTGGTGAGGATAGCGACGAGGAAGCTGCGCGGAAGAAGGCAAAACCAACAAAGTCCTATCTCGAGGAAGAACTTGCCAAGTACTCCAAGGGGCGGGGATTGCAGAAGAAAGGGAAGGGCAAGAAGGATGAGGGTGATGTCCTAGCTGCTTTGAACAGCTTCAGGGGATTGTTACAGTCAAACGCGAACTTGGAGATGGAGGACGGTCCGGAAGAGGGCGATCGTGTGGGCGACAGTGGAGGCGGAACCGTCCCTGGTGGAGAGGATCCGGGTATTGAGGTGGATGACGACCGCGGATTCATTGGCCATGCTCTGCACTTCCCGAAAGACGATGGAGAAGAAACGAGGAAGGCTGAGAAAGATTATGAGGTTATTGATCCTCGTCAGCGTGGTGCAAGGGCACGGGAAGAGGAGCGGGAGAGGAAACGAACTGCGATGAAGGGAAAGAACGGGCGCGGCCGTCGGTGATACACCGTCCTTTGGCGCCGCCCGCCTTTGTGCTCAAAAGCACTGGCGCTACTGGACCATCCTTGTGTACCTAGGGATATCATCTCATCACTGATCTAAACGCGTACACAACGCGTTTGACTGTCTCAGCGAGGTTATAAAACAACGCTCAAGCTATTTGTAATGATCAGACGTACTGTATAGTACTTGCTAATTAGGCAGAAAGAATACTAATCAAGGATGCGAACACTCTGAGAACTCATATTACAACAGCACTCATGTCAAGCTCAAAACGCGGTGCATTCATTGTCATCGAAGGACTAGACAGATCTGGAAAAAGTACTCAAGTCTCCCTCCTCCACGACCGTCTACAGGACGCGCAAAATGCAGGGCCTACAAAGGTAGTCATACTACACTTCCCCAGTACATTTCCAATCCAATCCCTCACTCAAACTGAATACAAATGCATTCCCAGTCCGCACGACAGCCATCGGGAAGATGATCGACGCGTACCTCCATTCCGAGTCCGAACTAGACGACCACACCATTCACCTCCTCTTCTCTGCTAACCGCTGGGAACTTGCGTGAGCACAATCACTGCTTTTACCATCCCCTTCGCGTTCAATGACACGGTCTATATTTCTCTGCGCACAGATCTACGATTACAGCTCATCTTGAACAGGGGACGACCGTCCTCGCTGATCGATACGCGTTCTCTGGTATCGCGTTTTCAGCTCGTAAGGGACTACCGTACGAATGGTGTCGTGCTCCCGACGTTGGACTGCCCGCGCCAGACCTTACACTATTCCTTAATATCAGCCCAGAAGTCGCAGCTACCAGGGCTGGATATGGGCTAGAGAGGTATGAGAAAGAAGAAGTGCAGAAAGGCGTGAAGCAAGTCTTCGATAAAATTGGGCGGGAGATGCAGGAAGACGGCGGGAGTGAGGGCAAGTGGGTGGAGATTGATGCAGGGAAGACAAAGGAAGAAGTTGCGGAAGATCTCTGGAAAGCGGTCGAACCGTTTGCCAATGGCGTTCAAGGATCTATCGGTAGGCTATGGGAAAATCTCTAATCCCCGATACCCCAAGGTTGGTCGCACTGCAGCTTTGTAAAATAATCGAGAGCAAATATTACATGCCAACATCTGAGGAAAGAGACAATAAGCTCCGTGCTGTAAAAAGTGGTGTTGTTTATTTCAATGAAGAAATTTGAAACACAAAACCGTGATAACTAAGTATGTATCCTCCATACATACATGATACAATTGGTCCATATCTTTATTGTTATCCAATCATGAAAAAAATGAGAAGAGAAAAAAATATGGCACAGGGTAGTCCCAGTCCTTGATATGTCAAGGGCTCGATGACAGCCGTGACACAATGACGGCGAAAGCGATCAGCACACCCCATCTCCATTTCTCCCACAAGACCTGGCGCAGCTGCCCTGTCCACCCTTGCGGTGTCGTAGTTGGCTTGTTTGTAGATGCCAAGCTACTAGTATTTACGACATCGCTTGTGTGCGACGTCGTCGTGGCAGCGGGAGCCTGTGCTGCCGGTCGTCTATCACACACCTGCAGCTGGTGCGTCGCTGTGGTAGATCTCGAGATAGAAGGAGAAAACGGACTAGGGCTTATAGGTGAAGTGGGTGTGGCTGCCGTATCTGGTTTCCCTCTCTCCTGCTCGCCCATATTTGGTAGATCTCGGAGAGTATCCGTACAGTACTGCGGAAAGCGTGGCATTAATCAGTTAACCAGGCACAAGCTGACACCGGTAAAAACAAGTAACACTCAGGAGCTTGGGTATGACACCCTGATCCGAATGAAACGGAACTCCTACCCCTCTCGGGCTTCTCGTATCGTGGAGAATAAATTTAACATATGACACTCACGTCTGGGAAGGCTTCTCTAAATCTTGGTTGTGTCAAATTATGAGAGTGACTGCGAGCAGCATAGGCTCGCTTGTGACCGTCTGAGGATGTCACCGAGCCAGTAGTCATCTCGTCGGAGAGCATGAAGGACAGTAATCCTGTGAGTCTAAATGTATCTTGATGAGTAAGCGCTCAGGCGGGTATGGCGGGGAAGTCGGTGAACAGAAAAGACAACGATCGTAAGCATCAAATACCCCTCTATCAATCAATTATGTCGGGGTCCGGACAAGAAAAAGAAACCGGGTCGTTAAAATCAAGCGGGGCACTCACATCGTAGCGACACTCCAGGCGGGATTCCACTAATAATGACTCAGTGATGATGACCTTCAGGATGGTTGAACAGGACGCACGGTACCAGGATGGAAATCAGACATTGAGAAACAAATCTTCTTGTCAGGTTGGAATCGACCGGAAGGAGTAAACATCTGTTGCATCATATTGGTCATAAGTCGTCGGAGATAACGATGATGAGAGTCAAGAGGAGCACACCTTGATGCCTGGTGGCTTGAAGGGATATTCTGCGGGGAAAATGAGTACACCGTGATACTCGCCGCCAGCAAAAGGCGAATCAGGAGGTCCGCGCTGTATAACAGAAGTTGTTGAACAATAGTTATGGCGCTGTCTGCTCAAAGAACGCACGATAAGGTAATTCCCTGGATGTAATGCTTCAAAAGCATGTTTCTGCATGGAAGATATTGAAACTTACAAGTCAAGATGTTCTTTTCATCCGGTGTTGCCCAAACAAACGGCGGCGGCTCTTTCTGCATGCTCACATACTCCTTAGCGAGCTGGATTTTGACCTATCAGCGACATCTTCAGAGTTAAATGTGTGTTCTTACACGTTTGTGTGCTGCTTTGCTTGCCATGATTGCGGGGTCGATGGGGGCTGTGGAGAGTGGAGGAGTCGTGGATGAGAGTGCGGGCGACTTGATGCTGGCCAAACCACCTGGTACACGCAACAAACAAGTGCAAATAGCTCAAACAATTTCTCCCTTGCCATGGCGGCCAAGGTTCCACGCTTCCTTTAGGAGACTGACTGGTTTTTGTAATTCACATATACTGTATACCATCGTGCCAGCTGGCATGCTTGGACATTAACAGGTCTATGGCATTTATGCCCTACTTCTTCGCGGGTATGGGAAATAATGCGAGCTCAGTGCGTGGCCATCATGATTATGTTAACGTTCTTAGACCCGTATTTGTGCCTGGTGACCCCGTGGCGTTTCCTATGTGCATGACACTCGCAGGAGCCATGGAAATGCCACTGTCATCATTAATTTGTCACTAGTTCGTCATGGGTTTGACGGTGCAGAGGTTTGTATAGTACGTTGGTGCTCAGATGCTACGCTTGTGAAGCGACTTCAAGTTCTGACAGATCTCTGTCAAGAGTACTATCTCAGCCAGTAAAATATTTTCACTGTCGAACCAGTCTCCAACAAGCTCGGAGTCCACTTCTATATGCGGCCTATGCTTTGCGCAGCCTGACACGCCGTCGTGCTCGGGCGTCCCCTGGCCAACTCGTCCAACTCGTGAAACACGAGCCTGTCATACTTGTCGAATATCACTTGGCCGCTGCATCGTTATGCACGTTGAGCTCGCACGAGGCAGTTTCGCTATTAGGCTCATTGCAACTTCACAACATGACATTTCTACAGAATGCGATCCTTACATCTCCTTCATCTCCATTGCTACATAAAGTAATTC
This sequence comes from Suillus plorans, assembly GCF_016647745.1. Taxonomy (NCBI): domain Eukaryota; kingdom Fungi; phylum Basidiomycota; class Agaricomycetes; order Boletales; family Suillaceae; genus Suillus; species Suillus plorans. Next base: position 33,696 of record NW_024537467.1, on the reverse strand, counting down.
CGAACAAACACCGCTCAATTGATGCATTGCGGAGGTGCTTAGCACTTGCATTCTCCCGCCTTGCAGGAGCACCTGGATATTCTAAATTAGACACCGTGCACAAGAACAAAAGACAGCGTCACTCACGAGTTACCACACGAACAGGTAGTCGACGACGAGTCGTGGTAAGAAACAGGGACTTCAGTGACCTGTGAAGGAGTATTAGACAAGGAAATGCTTGCAAGAATTCGTGCGTACAGTGAACATATTGGATGGATTGATGCTGATGCTGGGTTGTTGTCAAAAGTCGTTTGGGCTTGTGCTGAATTACGACCAACGCAAGGGGGATCCTTTATACCTGCAGTGTGTATGGCCTTGTTGGCAAATTCTTGATCAAGTTGAATGTTCCATTCAGTTCGCTGTCCTTCCGGAGTAGATGATCAGTGATCGCCTACCGTCATCCATCTAATCACGCAACTAACCGCACTGATCTGATGACAATCCATCAAATGCCTCAAAAGCCACTCTTCAAAAATACTCATGATGATGCAACGAACTGATGACATGGAATGCAAGGTCCGGGTACCAAAGAAGGGCCAGGAAGAATCCGGGCCATTCTGACAGTTCTGATTCTTCCGCACCCTTGCTGTCATGGATCCTGGTTCCAGACCGTCAATTTCAAAACACCATAATCGCACATTGTGCCGATCAATCAAATACCTCGGGAGCCGCTCCTATGTTCTTCCGTTATGTTCCCCCGAGAGTAGAGCGGCTCAGTGCATGCTGCATTTTTCCACGTTAGGAACTCGAGGCTCCGACCAGTCTTTATGATCCTTATCGTGAGTTTATGATTTACAAGGATTGCCCTATTCACGCGACTGGGCCTGGGAGTTGTCCAGTTGTCGCAGCTACCGCAATTGGTTGATGAACAGAACGGACCAACGGCAAGGGTGGACAACAACAGACCCTTTTTCTGAGATAGTACTAACCCATCCAACAAAGATCTCTATTTATATAAGCAGAATCTCCATCGAGCGCGTATCACAGAACGTTAAATCGGAGCAGGGAATGTGACCATATGATAATGCGATGTGATTGATATCGATCCTCGTGGGTTAGGGTACCGCGTTCCGAGTTTCCTCGTTAAGGCTGCAAGGATACCTGCAGGGCAAAGTTCATCTAACTTTGAATCAACTTTCGCTGCGGGCCCCATGATACATGATGCCTCGTGCAGACCACACAGATCAAAATGACTGTATAATTGCTTATTCGAGAGTCGAGATAGTGAAAGACGCACATAATGACAAATTCACTCACTCTCAGGGTCGTGTCAAGTGCTACTATTCACTCAAAGCACCGGCGGTACGAGGAGTCGTGTGGTACTTACTATATGCGACACCTTCCTAGGAAGCACTAGACCCAAGAGGGAGAGCGTCTGTTTCAAAGCGTTTAGATTAGAACAACAGACTCGTGATTTCGACCCGGGTACTACCCCGCGCCCTGACATCTCGGCCGACGGTGGGAGTATGAAATACATTAGACTCATCAATTGAATAAGGACTACGATCACCGTGTCATTATGAGGCGTGACAGATCCAGTAACTCGATTACTATACAACGTTAAGGGGTCCCCGGAGGAGCCACAGTGACCAGTCTCTTCTTGCTCATTCTCCTCCCCATCTTGTCAGTTACATCTTCAAAGCGGATAATGACGTCCTCGTTATGATCTTCTTCCTCATCATCCTCGTCATGAAGCTGTGGTCCAAGTCTTCCGCCAGATGCCGCGATGATGAGATCAACGGGATCAGAAAAGTCGAAAGATGGATCGGAGGCAGTGATCTTTTCTTGGACGAGGCTGTACCCAGCAGCCAATACGGTGGCGAACCAGATCAGGGTGATTACCACGAGCAGCAAGATGAACGTTTGGGACCGGCTTCGCCAGCCGTACGTCTGGATATACATCGTGCCGCCCGTCGACCTTGCCATATTCGGCGAAACTCCAGAAGCAGAGTATCCGGATCGAAGTTGCTAGACACAGTTTTCAATAATATCCATGGAATGCGTTCAAGGTCACTTACAGTGGAGGAGAACTCCGCAATACCGCGCCAGTAATCTTCCTGCAAAGTAATCAGTCATACTGATGCCAGAGGAAGGGGAAACACTCGCCAGTTCGCTGTACATCACTGATACATTGCTCGTACCGTACGCGGTCAAAAAGTCACCAACTGTATTCTTAACTACGGCTTGGTTTGACGACGCTTGATAATTCATCACAGTCGCGATATACTGAGATAAAGGAAAATTCGAACTGCTTGTCGAACCAGAATATTCGCTAATCCGATCGACAGATATGATGCCTCCATTATAAGTGACGTTGACTGTAGTCAGGTAGGGAACGACCTCGCAAACGATCGTTGGTAGAAAGCTGTACTTGTACAAGCCGGACATGAAGATATCTGCAAGCAGTTTACTCGCAAGACACCAAGGAATATAAGAAAAGCCGTACCAAACTTATATGGGTTGAATGCCGTCGAGTTTGGGTTGGGACATACAACAGTGGGGAGAAGTCCCTGCGTTGCATTGTCTGGCAAACCGTTGGCGAGGCCAACGGTGAAGGAGGTTATTGAATTTAAGTCTGGACCTGATTAGCCGCGGACGAGTTCATGGCAGAGATGAACGCACTTCCTGAACAATTCGCTTCGGTTTCCCACGTGATGAACGTCATATCCGAGCCCGTAGGTCCTGGCACCGCGTATGGGGTGACTGAAAACGTATTCTGGCTGCGGTCGATCGGCTGACATGAAACATTTGCTGTGAGACCCTGCTGTGTAATACTATAGTTCTTCGAAATGCCTTGAGTGCCTGCATCGCGTCCGAGGTGTCCCCAGTCAAAACTGGTATTGACTGGTACTTGTCCTCCAGTGAACGCCAAGCCTACGTTAGAACCCGGCGGGGCTGATGATCCAGAGTACTCCTGTATCGCGGGAAGAATTCCACCTTTCAAGTTTTCAGTGAGGACGCCATCTTTGAGTGCCGAGGTACTCACCAGTCGACTGATTGTATGAAACTCCGTTGAAGCTGAACATGCTACTCGTCTCCACACCTCCCTGGGTGTCAACCGCAGCAGTACCACTTAGGAGAGTCAAGACATTCAAGACTTCAAAAGCAGGTGCTTGAACTGGAACGGTTTCTCTTCAGCACCCCAACTGTTGCTAATCATTGAGATTGAAGCAGTTACATACCGGCGTTCGGATTGAGGGCAGTAAGGTCTGTACTTAACTGGTTTACAAAGGCAGCAGATCCTAAGTCTAGTTCCGTTCCGAAGGTTCCCACAGGCCATTCGACAAGGGTGGGTAGGAGCAAAGTGCTCCAACTGTATAAACCAGCGTCAGATATATCTCTGCTGGGTTCATTAAGAATAGCGCAGACCTCGTATTCAGAAATGTGACCATCGCATAAACTACCAATGTGAGGAGCGATAGCTTGAGAAATCTCCGTCGCAATACCCAAGTCGGCCTGCTTAGCGCTATGGCAGTGCGAAGCTTGAACAGTGTAATCGATGGCCCTGAGAGATGGTGCCGAAGGGCTTCTTTGAGAGCAAATGTGAAGAACCTGTACGATAACAGAAGGGTAGTATTTCGGACCGGACGTGTAAAGGAAGACGCACATTGAAGTGGTGATCGACAAGGCAGTTGCGATCAACGTTACTATCAAGGTGAGCACGGTCGGATGCTCTACAATCAGACGAACGACATTATCAGGTAGTGCGAGAACCCCTGTGTACAAGATTGCTCCGGCGAAGCCCCATGCAAAACCCAAGATCACAGTCTGGCCGAAGATAGTGAAGAGGAGCAGAGAAGTCGCACTCAGGCGCTACAAGAAGACCCAATCAACGAGGCCTTGGAGAGTAATAAAGGTTGGCTCACAATTTGGACAAAGTCTGCGAAGTGCATCCTGGAGGTAGGAGCGGGGAACGGAGATGAGAACCTCTGTCCGACATCTTAAATATTGCTGCAGGGCGCTATTAACTAGGTGTGTATCACGGCGGAAGGCGAGAAGCGAGCAAGCGAATTAGGTCTAAGTTCCCCCTGCTGTCACCACCTGTGTGAGGGGCGCTATTAAGAAGCAACGAACCATCGGAGTTCCTTGCAGAATGGAAGAGGCTGCTTACCACCTGATTGGCGCGCTAATACATGCCCCGCGGGTGTGCTGAACCCTGCAATCCATCATGAGATACCACAAACTTATTACCTTTGAGACAATTGTGGTACATATGCTGAAAAGCCAAGAGGACACGACGTCTCGGAAAGTTCAAGCAGCTTAATCGGATACGAAAGAGAATAAACGTAAAGATGGGACTCCGTCAACAAGTTACTGCATAGCCTAGATTGGCGTAGCGCCAGGCGTCCTGAGTACTTACCTCAGTATGCTAGAGTATGCCTCGCGCGAATCATGATGCAGCTGTGTCGTTATATTCTCGCCCTTCGTCTGCTGAGGAGTCTGAGCAGCTGCACTGCAGAAAGCGTGGCTATTTGCATGGGCAGTTGTAAAGTCATCTGTCCCACTAGTGCCCGATATAATATTGGAACGTACTTACTAGGAATCCCCTGGGGAGTAAACATTCAAATCGAGTGTTGTGATGAGTGTGATTTAAACTTCAGCCAGGCCAGTTAACGGCAGTTGATCACGATCGACGAATATTAATAGCCAGTACCCCAGCCACCCCATTCTGACATTTATTATCGCTTTTATTTACTTGACAAACAACACTAGGGTTTCGCCTGCGACTGCGGAATCATACCTTTTACATGAGTCTCTCCAGGTTTAAGCATTGGCAGATTTATCTGGGGGGCCATTGGATTCACATGCTTGGCCCTGTTCCTGATAGCATGTATCAATTTCTCGTGAGTCTGAAACCATCAGGCGGAGTTTGTCATGTATTCGTAAATGTACTAAGCCCTCTAGCTTGATTGACGCTAGCGCTCAACGTCTCAACGGCAATATTAATTGTTCAACGTTCAACGTTGCAACTACCGATTTGGGTGCATTTCAAAACCTGTCAGGTATGTCCGCAGAATGCCCACTTGAACTTTGCAGTAGACTTTATGTGCATTTCTGCGAAGTCTAATTCTTGATAGCTACCGACCCCGAAGTTCGAGATTCAAAACCCCTCCCATCTGAATTCCTCCCTCATTCGGCCTGCTGCATAGTGGGTTTGTCTAGAGAAGCGTCTCAACACATCTCATGTTCAACACATCGCATTCAACTTGTATAATGCATATGAGCTGAGGTTGCGAGTACTTGAGGCTTGGCGGTATGATTATGTACGTTACCATCATTACTGGTTCCCATAAAATCGAATTCAGCCTTCCTGAAGCAGACCACCGCTGTCGACTTCGAGTTTTGTTTCCAACTCCGAAGAAGTCTCTTATGATTCTTGCGGAGTAGATGCTCAGCTTTCGGGCTCTGATGAGCGCTCTCGTTCCAACGGCTACTAGTGAGTAATATTCATGTGGAGACGATCTTTGGTAACCAAGGCGGGAAGCGTACTAGCACTCTAGCTTAATATGTACGATCACGCAAGACCTCCATGTGGGCCCAGGGACCGTCAACACTGCATCGGAAATTTGCGCTTTACTGTTACTCCTGCGCCCGCGTTCAGCACTAAGCATTCCCTGGATCACATCTGTTCAATCTATCCGGGTTCTTTGCTACTCCTTTGAGATTTTTGCAGACAAAAAATATGGTGGTGATTCTGGGAAAGGCTCGCAATGATTGGTAGGTTCCGAACAAAGAGGCATGCCCTGTCTTGAACCTAGACTTAGGCTTTCAAGGAACCGAACGAATACAGGCCTGACCCACCTGACGCCATCACTCATTTACCAGCCTCAGAAGATTACTGTCTTCTGCAACCTCAGTTTTAAGCCCAGCACCCCGTTGATTTTACGTGATAATGTGTCATATCTCACAGCGAAGTGTCACAGTTCCATTCCGCTGTGCACTATCATGATTCGGTGAAATCGTATACCGGGTGTTCACGTTCTGCCTATGAGCTTCCTGACTCGGGGTCTGTCCATACTGATATTGTTACAGTGTGGAATTACATTAATGAGCCCTTTTCATATCAGCAGAATGACATGCATTTTCCCGCTAGGGTTTTGTGCTCGAAAAAACCGCATTCCTGTTTTAAATGGTATTTTCTTCGCACGGTCATGTGAGACTAGCATTGTATCGATTTTCTTTAGTTGTCGATCTTCTTCTATCTATCATGAAGTCCTTGGATATTTTGCTGATGCTTTCTGCTGTTTTCGCATCAATGGTGCGATTCCACTGTGTCCTTCTGCACACTTATAATGTGCCGCGTTCTGTTTCTGATCATAATGGAGTGACTGTGGAGTGACTGGAGTCGACTTCTGGTCCGGTGCTACTGTCAACGGTTGGTATGATTCTCGACAAACATATTGCCCCGTCTATCTGGATGGGTGCGATGTCGAACTTGGCTGTTATTGGCTCGCATTTGTAAATGCGAAGTTCGATGACTTTCGATTTCTTCGGCCTTCGGAGATGGATCTTGCGCAGTTTTCTGCTTGTCATATTTGGAATTTTCAGCCTGGAGGTACGTGTATTCGTCCGAATCATTTTTATATGGCTCCAGGCTAAATAATGATTCACAGAGAATATGTCTTCTTCGCCTGTTATCCAAGTGGGATTATGTCTAGCTACCCAAACGGGTTCTAAAGCTCAGGAAAGTCGGACACTCGCTGAACGATGAGGGACAACGGGTCTTAAAATCCTGCATCGTGGAAATCAGTCACTTGTCAGATGAAGCACTCCCGAACTTGTCTCCGCACCAAATCCCAATAATTGAGGACTCCGTAGAGCTCAAATTTACCTATCCCAACTCCAAGAAAATGTGTCGTGTCACTCGAACGCAAGTGCCAGTTCTTTCAGGGTTTGTGATCACTGCACATAAGTCGGAAGGACAGACACTTGAGAAAATAATGATTGATCATATGTAATGGTGTCCCGTAATCTGTACGTTGTAATTGATTCACATTATGACTAGACAAAGAGACCGTAGTGGGCTCTGCCGCGAGCGGCCTTTCGCGTTATTTACAAACGTTGTATATCGTCCACAATCCTCAATGCACAAAAGAATTCCGAACAAAATGTATATAATGTATAGTATGCGAATCCAAGCCAAATGCGTTCAATGCCAAAAGATTACAGATGCGTATGTCCTTGATCAACCATCCCCTTTGCCAGTTCGTCACGCCTTCCCTTTCCTCTCAACACATCCATCAATGCCCTCGCCGCAGAGCTCTCCCTACTACCCTTCCCAACCTTATCCCCGCGAGAAGGCGAACGTGCACTTTGATCATCCCGAGAAGACAACAAAGAAGAACGAGTGCTCTCAGTCCCACTCTCCCTTTCTCCGTTCCTTACCCACGCCCGCGCACCAAGCACGAGCGAAACTCGCTTCCCCCACCCACCATGCAAATTCCCAACAGGAGCGGAACGTGCTAGGACAGGCACCGTCTGCACCGCTACTGCAGGCAACGAGAACCGTTTCTTCTTCCTGGTAGTATCTTCTTTCTTTTTGTGAACATATCCGGGTGTGGGCTCGTGTTCGCGAGGTTGTTTTGGTTGTCCTTCGTCGTGAACCTCCTCTTCTTGATGCATGTCGTGCATCTCCCCTCCCCTACCATGCACATTCACTCCCTCGTAGACGGCATGTACCTCCTCATGGTACACCCGGTCATCAATCCTCGACGCTCGCTCCTCAGCCACAGCACCCAAAGAAGTTGCCACAGAACTAGCCACGCTCCCACCCCTCGCGTGAACCTCGAAATCATCCAATATATCATGGTAGCTCCGTGGGCGCGGGCGCGTGGAGGGGCGAATGCGGATGGGGCGGGATATAGGAGCGCGGAGGGTTGGTGCGGTTTCTTGGTATCGAGATTCTTGATCTAAAGTGGGGGCAGCGTAACAGTCCCGTGTCGATGGATCACGCACGCGCATAGTGGGCACGTCTGTATCTTCGTCTTCATATATGTCGTCTTGAGCCGTAAATCGGGAGGAAGAAGGAGAGAGCGTAGTAGGAGAAAGCGAGGGAGAATCGCCATCACCTAATAAAATCCGCGGGAGATGACGGGTAGGACTAGGTGTGAACCCACGCTTGCTTGGGTTTGTGCTGAGCTCGCGTTTGGATGGTCTTGGGCTCGCGTTTTTGCCAGATGCAAATCCAGCATGACTGGCACTCATACCAACATTTCCCTCCATCTCTCGCTTACTCGCACTGGAACTCAATCTCCTCCTCGACGGACTCGCACCCGACACAATTCGACCCCTACTAGGGCTCAACGTCATCGCCATCAACGCGTGAGCACCACTACTCCCTTCAGTGGGGATAGGCGTAGAGAGCCAGGCTGGGATACCGTGGAGGGTTGGGGAGTGGTGTGTAGACGGATTTGCTGATAAAGTAGATGGAGTACTAGAACCACCGGTGATGGACTGGACGAGAGGAAAGGCAGCTTCGTAGCACTCGTTGCATGCGCGTGCAGGTTTCGCTTTGGTGTTTTTGCCAGAAGGGGATTGGGAAGATGGGTCGGTGATGTAGAATGTCTGAGTTTAGGAGTGTTAGTTTGCGGCGTGAAAAGCAAAGGATCAACTGTAGCGAAAAAGCAAACGAACGACAGAGAACGGCGAAACACAGCTGAATAAAATACAAGACTTACCCGTCCAGAACACTCAGCACACACAACCCTTCCACAAAGCCTACAATGATGTCGTCTTCTCCACATCCCTTCACCACTCCCAGGTCTTCCTTCACCCCCACCACTCCCACCTTCCTGTGCATTTCTCTCGCTGCTCTCGCCCACACCTTCTTCGTCCGTGCCCTTATCCTCTTGACCTTGACTCGCACTCCTCCCCCACTCAAACGAGGTAAACGACGGTAAAGAGAAAGACACAGACATCGATAGAGGTACCGTGAACCTCACAAGCCCAAACGGGCGTGCACACCGCATACATGCGTCTGTCTTTGCGTCCGGGACCCAGACCGGGGGTAGGAAGGGCAAGGGTGCGCGTTGGGGTCGGGCGGAAGGAGGGAGCCCTTCTACGTGGTTTGGAGTTGTTAGTTTTGGTGCTTGCTGAGATGCTGAATCGGGGAGCTTTTGCTGTCGAGTGTCTAAAGTAGGCACTTCAAATTCTTGGATCTGAGACACACGTTCATCCCTCTCCTCAGGTTCATATGCCTCCGCCCACAACACCCCACGCATCCTAACACCCCGGAGCGCAATTGACGGATCACGCGCCAGAAGCGCAGATCGAGCCTGACGCAAAAGATGGAGAAAGGTATGTAGAGAAGTATCGTTCGATGCCGAGGTTAAGGGAGTTGTACGACGAGTGGCCAATGCAGATTCCGAAGCAGAGGAAGAAAGACGCCTTGGCGATGGGGGTTGCGACGGGACCGCATATACCGCGAACGAGCCTCCAGGGCTCAACACCTCCAGTCGGGGCGGATGATGCGACGGATCGAGCACCGCCTCGATATCGACGAGGGAGAGATGATTTCTGTACGTGTATGTATGTCGCTCGTCGCTAGCGGTAGCATGTGCCGCGAGAGTGAACCAGTGGGAATCGCGCAGAGTGGACGGATCGAAGTCTAGCCATACCAATATGTCGTCGAATAGCAGAAATTCACATATGCGATCTCGCCTGCCTCTTCCTATTGCTGGGCCTTCTATGGCTACACCGCCAGAGTCTATCACGAGAGGAGCGCGGAAGATTAAGGTGCGGCCTGGCTGAACGAAGTGTAGGGTAGGCGGGAGGCCGAGGGTAGCGCGTTGCAATGCGAGGAGCGAGAGTGTATGTGCGTGCGCATGAAGAGATGTATTAAGAGATGATGTCACTGGTGGTTGTTCAATTTAGAGACACGGACGAATAAATAGACTCACCTTTCTCAACAAGGGTAAGGGCCTTTCCTAGTCTATCCCACTCTCCCTCTCCTTCCTTTTCCCTCCTTTCTACATTTATCAACTCCTTGAGCAATAAGACATACCTTGGGCACCTTTGTACGATGCTCAAAAGCCAATCCGTGAGTTTTAGCTGCCCGCAGCGTGGATCGCGCTCTTGTGTTCGTAGAAATATGGCAAATGGCGCGGGTGGACGGGAAAGGAAGGATATAGAACTTGGGAATGCGGTTATAAATGGGGTGTAAAGAGAGAGATAAGGAAAATGCGAGAGAAGGAGTGCTGAAAGGGGTGGTGGGTTGGGATTTGGGACATCAAGGTGAGACAGAGAGGGATGGAGCAGGGCAGTCAGGGCACTGAAAAATGCATGATGAAAGTTCCAAATGTCAATAAAATTTGAGAAAATGGTAGTCAATTCCGTGCGCGTAAGGAGCGGGCGAGAACTGTCGAGCGACGCTATGATCGGCGTCAAGAAGTGCTGCACAGGAAATCAGTTTATCTCATTCAAATCAAGGGCCATCAACACTCACATCATGCACGAGATCCAGTCCCTGCACATAACTTCTTTCTGTATCCCAAAACTCTCTTATTACCTTTGTTCGTTTTGCCTCTCGTGCTATATCTTCTGGTGCAGGTGTCCTGGATTGTTTGCGCTTCAGTGAACGACGTTTAGGGCGCCTGACGACTGGCTCCTCTGGCAGAGAATCGAATGATGCAAAACTGGCGACAGATTGACGGTGTTGGGCAGATAAGAGGCTCGAGCTCGGTACACTTGGTAGTGAGATCCGTCGGAATGGAAGGTGAGTAATTGGGGCAGCTGGAAGATTAGTACTAGAGTCAGTGCTTGGAAACAAAACTCTTGGTGTCATGGCCGTCGCATTGGAGAAGGAGCTGTGAGCCTGTGACCCAGGCTGGAATAGACTGCGACACACACGCCTTGGGGCAACAACCGCGCCCGTCCGTCCGCTATGAAATCACTGAAAGCTAAACTTGGTTTGTTCCCGCGGCTTCAGATATTTACTAGAATTAATCGCAATGTCCCCATTGTGACAGATACGAGAAGCAAATGCTTTCGAATATGGCACAGCGAGATTATGTAACGCTCGTCAAAAGCCGTCGACGATACGTCGACGATGGCAACCAAATATTAGCTTTATCATTCTCTCTAGTTACTCATTTAGTTTCTTTCTCCTTTAGTCCCTGACTTTCTTACCCTTCAGTATATAAGCCATCGCGTATCTACTTGTAGGGTAGTTGATTTTCACCCCCCCTTGAATAACACTTAGTTAGGACAGTTACCCTGTTCGAACCTTAAGACGATTCAAACCTATCGACTCTCTAGTGTGAACGTTTCATAAACGCCACATATTTTTAACTGCCTTCAAATCTAAAATCTATTCCTACTATAGTCGTTGTCTAAGAGGCCTGATCAACCTCCAAACTTCGACTCTTGTTAAAACACCAAATCTATCCCTACCCGAACGATATCGTCAAGAAAAGAAAAAGAAAAAATGCCTACTAGTGCACTAGAAATTGCCTCCCCACGTTCCACAAGGAACCTGAGCATTGATGACCGCGCCCACGAGCAAGACGGCGCGAAGTCTCGAAACAGTAGCCCTGTTTCTGGAGACGAAGGGAATGGCGGCCCAATGGCTAAACCTCCCTCCAAGTTCGGTCCTCGCGACCTGAACGAGGTGGACCTAGAGTCCACCCAGGCGAAGCGTGCTGTGAGCAGCCCCGCCCAGAGCAGAGCCCCATCATCAAACGACGCAGGTGCCGCTACAACCCATATCGCTCGAGGCGATGAGGACCCATTTGCACCAGTCATCGAAATACCTACTGGCGGTCCCATAATAGGTTGACTACGTACCTTTACATCGCCTGATAGTAATAACATACCACGCCTGCAAGCAGTCTTTGATTGGTCAGAGGTGACCGATGACGAGGAACTAGGGGACGTACCTGAATTCCCGGTACTAAGACCTAGCACAACTACCAGCGAGAGTAAGCCTGAAATTAATGAGGATCACTCCGAGAAAAACAAAGAAAACGACCTACATAAGCTCAGCACACTAACTAGTCACCTTCGTGACTGGACAGAATTCGATGAGGACGTTGCGGAGCTCAATCGTCCCGGATCAAACGAGTCGGACGAGTCACTTCGTCGACTGTGGGATGATGACAACAGGGCAGGATCCATCAGGATCCAAAACTTCGCCCTAAAAGGTTTTCGAAAAGCTGCAAAACAAGATTATGCGGAAAAGTGTGAGGAAGTCAGCGACTTGCTAGACCGAGTCAAGGAACTTGAAAGACTAGTAATCGAGGCACAGACCAGGGAGGAAATGGCGCAGCAACTGATCCGGGAGGCACAACGTGTACCTAACCCTGGCCCACCCCCAAGAGAGCACACTCCTTGTTACAAGTCCCCCAGCACAAAACACTGCAGAAGTGAATGAGGGACGACGCGCGACGGTGATAGACAGTGACCCACCAAGCATAAGGGAGCCTGTTAGTGACAAACCCGTCAAAGATAACACCAGATTCTGGAGGGCATCATCACTCCTCCCCGATAAAAGTTCGGTCAAACGAGCCATAGTTGGAGGCAATCCAAGCGACCCCGACTCTTCTGAACCCTCGCCAGAATCAGGATCTGATGATGAGCGTTCGTCTACCGAATCCTCTGGTGAGGACACAAGACGCACCAGCAGGGACAAGAAGAAATTGATGTCATCTTCTCTCAATAAGCACACGCGCAAAGACAAAAGGAAATTGAGGACAGCACCTGCATTTATTACCAGAACCGTGTCTGAGGAAGACGCCTCGGATGAGTCCGACTCGAAACTACTGCACTTGGAGCCAGAGTCCGACCATAGTAGCGACTCGGACAATACCAAACGACTAAAGAGAACAGCCCGGCGCAAGCATAGATCCCATATGAACCTTCTGAAATATCAGCAAGGTTTCTTAAAGCACGAACCACCTTTTACTTACAATGGGGAAGCCAATGCGTCCACTTTTAAGAAGTGGGTCCGCGAAGTACGAGACTGGCGGGACCGGGCCAGGCTATCAACCAAGCAAACAATCAGTATGGTCGGAAAGTACTTGGGAGGCAACGCCTATTGATTCTATGAGTGTGATGTCCTAGATCTTAAAAAGAAATACACACTTACCGATTTCTTCGAGCAATTATTTGATTATTCCTTCCCAACGGACTTCAGAATGATGCAGCGTCAACGATTCCTCGAGTGTCGCCAGGAGGGAAAACAGAGTGTGCAAGACTACATCCATCGCCTCCGAAACATAGCCGATACGACGGGCGACGTGGACGAGAGGGAACTTGTTCGACAGTTCTGGATGAACTGTAAACCATATATCAAAGCTTCGTTAGTAGATAAAGGATACGACCCAAACACCGTCAGTATGGACACGATTGAGAGAAAGGCTCTCCGCACCGAGAGAGCGTTCCTAGAAAACGCCAAAGATCCTAGCGTACTTTTAGCATTGACACCGACCCTAGCTGCCGGCCTTGCAGCCCAAGGTGCTCACAGCACCAGGCAGGACCAACATCATAGAAGGCGTGATAGGAGGCACCGAACCCACTCACTCTCTGCCAACGCTGTAAACCAATCCCAGCCCAGAGGCCATCATAGAGATAGGCGCCCTGGACCAGAGAGACGGTCTCGCGAGCCCCACAGAGGTCCTCAGACTGGCAAAAGCGCTGATACTATATGCAAACTCAGAGACTTGAATCAGTGTTTCGAGTGCGAACAAACAGGCCACTTAGCTAAAGATTGTCCCAAGAGACATCGTCTGCCTCCTCACAACTCACCCAGGGTCGGCACCCTCAGGTCCAACGCTGTTGGAATCACCTCCGCAGACATCCGATCGGCCGCTATCAACGAGGGTAACGCGCAAGGACTGTATGGATTTGCCATAGACATACCTAAGTCTGCAAACTCGTTAGCTGAGCCTGGAATCAGTGAACATCTGCTGGTCGTGCACCGAGCAATAACCACTCTAAAATTGGCAGTACCATTCCCCACTGACGAACTCTCTGACCCGCTGTACGACCCGTTTGGACCGGATCGCTTCTGCCTCACCAACTGGGGTGGCCCTGACACGTACTTATTGTCAGATAAACATAACTATGATGAGTATATCGTCTATTACTCACAACTGAGAGATCCCGGCTTCGACATCATTTCGTGGCTGACTGAGATGAAGCTACATAACTATCAGTACCTCGTGAGAACGAAGACATCTTTCAAACCCACCTGGTTCGGCCAGACAGCTCCTGCACCCGAAACACCCGCGAACGACAACGAAGATGATGATGAGTCCTCCTGGGCCACTACTGACTGCGAAAGCAGCGATGATGAGGAGGACAACTTCCCTGGACTGCTTAGTTGCGAGTCCAGTGAGGAGGACGAACCTGACGTTGGAGGTGAGCTCTTCTGTGGGATGACCTCTCGTACGAAAGCTGACTTACCAGATCTGCAATCCCTCCAGCGCCAATCAGCGCGTCCAAAGAACTCCACTAGGATCCTTCCTAGATCGTTAGTCATAGTCGTACTATTGAACGGAAAACCCTGTCGCGCACTGCTGGACTCCGGGTCTCTAACGGACTTCGTGTCAAGTACTGTAGTTGATCAACTTAAATTGAAATATGACTTACTTGATAAGCCCATTCCCCTGCAACTCGCTGTGTCCGGATCCAGGAGTTCCATGAAGGCTACTACCCGTGTTGAGTTAACATATCAAGACATTAAGGGTCCACGTACCTTCGACATCACTAACCTCGAGTCTTACGACGTCATCCTCGGGATGCCGTTTCTATTCCAGCATCAAGTGTTGCTGGGATTCAATCCCCCGGAGATTAAGATCCGTAGCCTTGAGCCGTTACCGATCCGCGGCTCGCAGACCCAGGTCCTCGAGCTAAAGGGGATGAGCCTGTCCTCAGATCAGATTGAGTCCTACATGAAAGAACTTCATGAGTACGCCAAAGACATTTGTAAGGAGGCAATTGAGACGCCATTACCTCCGCTGCGCGCGATAAACCACGTTATACCCCTCATCAACGAAGACCAAGTCTATTCTTGGCGTCAGTCTAAGTGCCCAGAGGCCTTGCGGCCGCTCTGGAGGGCCAAACGAGACAACTACATCAGAACGGGCAGGTGGGAGTTCTTTAGCGGTACTAACGCTGTACCTATGATCATGATGAAGAAGACTTCCAAGGACGATGAACTCCGTTTACGTACCGTTCTCGACACTAGACAACGCAACACGAACACGCGGAAACTCGCATCACCACTCCCGGACATAGATACCATATTGCGCAATGTCGCGTCACATCCCTATCGTTCCCTTCTTGATGGTAAGGACGCGTACGAGCAGATCCGTATCGTACCCTCCGACGTGCATAAGTCCTTATTTGCGACACCTGACGGGACAATGATCAGTCATGTCATGCAAATAGGAGATTGCAACGCGGGTGCCACTTACCAATCGCTAATGAACCATATCTTCGGTCCCCACCTAGGAATATTCATGGACGTCTATTTAGACAACATAGTAATATATTCGGACTCACCTGAGGACCATGTCCGGCACGTTAAGACGGTTATTGACACCCTACGCTCAAACCACTTCTTCCTGAGTGAACATAAGCTTCAATTCTTTAAGACCGAACTTACGATACTTGGCCACGTCATAGATGACGGGGGAATCCGTCTTGACCCTCACAAAGTCGACAAAATCCTCCATTGGAAGACCCCCACGTCCAAGGAACTGCTCATGCAGTTCATTGGTTCCGTGGGGTACCTTGCTGCCGGATGTGAAGGAGTTCGTGTGCATATGCAGCACCTATCCAAGGTAGCCGCACGGTCCACACGCTGGGATTGGTCTCCCACTGATCAACGCGCATTTGACCTGGTACGCGCATGCGTTAATACCCATCGTGACACCCGCCGGAAAGCACTCGACTTACCTAAGGCCGTCAACAGATCATACCCAGTGAACCTCGTCACAGACGCTTTGTTCACCGGAGCGAGTGGCGTCCTCTCGCAAGGAGATCCCCTACCAGGTGCTGACGTAGTAGCATTCTGGTCTGGGAAGTTTAACTCTGC
Source organism: Suillus plorans (assembly GCF_016647745.1). Taxonomy (NCBI): domain Eukaryota; kingdom Fungi; phylum Basidiomycota; class Agaricomycetes; order Boletales; family Suillaceae; genus Suillus; species Suillus plorans. The sequence continues at coordinate 17,618 of NW_024537467.1, read as the reverse complement.
TCAGCAGAATTATTCGGTGCACGAACAAGAACTATTAGCTATAGTAGAGTCCCTCAAACGATTCCGTCACTTACTGATCGGCGTGCCCTTCCGCATATTCACGGATCACAAAGGACTTGAGTGGATCACCACTCAAAGCAAACTGTCGCCAAGGCAGGCGCGCTGGCTGGAGGCCCTAAGTGAGTTTGACTTCAGTATTAAGTACCTACCAGGAAAGGACAACACCTTGGTGGACGCCCTATTTAGGATGTATAGCAATGAGCCTAAGGGAACCGTTAGAGCTGCTAGTGAATATGTGAGTGTAGAAGAAGAGGACGTACCACGCACACTCCTGCTAAACTTTGTAACCGCTCCGGTCTACACTGGTACACCCCTCTTCCTTGGTGCAACTGAGGAACGACGGTCTGCACGTATTGCAGCGAGATTGCCCGGGCAGGTGGGTGAGGACGAAGTGGTCACAAGGAAAACCCCTAGCCACCTCATGGCACCAGCCATTTCGAAACTGCCGAAGATGGCAAAGCCTCAAGGCACAAAGGGCGCGAAACCTGAACTAATGTTCTATGATGTCAGTGAGGTAGCCACTACACAAGGCAGAAAGGGCGCGAAACCTGAACTGACGTACCGCGGAACCACTACCCAAGGCACAAAGGGCGCGAAACCTGAACTAATGTTCCAAGATGTCAGCGAGGTTGCCACTACCCAAGGCACAAAGGGCGCGAAACCTGAACTAACGCACCTGGTGGCCAACTCAGGGCAGAACACCACCACACCAGAAGATCCTCGCCTGGTAGATCGGGATATCATGGCTCCCCAAGTAAGGGACCCAATGGATGACGCGAGGGACGCACCGGTCACCAAAATAAAGAAAGTAATCCTGCGAGTGAGTAAACCCCCTCCAGAATCACTGGAGGGCGGAAAGGTGACAGCACCCAAGAAAGACTTAGCCAAACAAAACACGGTGCACTGTTTGACAAACAAGGACCTACAGCAAGCTGACCTAAGCAATGATGTCAGAGTTCAGCAACCAGAAACAAGTGACATCACCTCACCTGACATAAGCATTGAGACCCAGACAAACAAGGACCCACAACCCAAAGTTGACGCCAACGTTGCCCAAACACTATTGTCCATGTCCCCTCCTCTCCTGACCGAAGTCATAGCTCTAGGTGACCCAAATACGGACATCCACGAACGGATCACCAATAAATATGGAGAGGACCCCTTCTTTGCAAAGATACTAAGCAGCCCATCCGCCTTTAAGAACTTTGAAGTCAGTAACGGCCGGATATTCCTCAGAGACAAAGGAAGACGCATACTGTGCCTACCGGACATTAAGATTGAGCAGCGGCGAGTAAGAGAATTAGTAATATCTCATGCTCACTCCATATTGGCGCATCTAGGCCCATCCAAGACCTTACTATACCTCCGCAAAAATGTATGGTGGAAGGGTATCACTACGGACGTCCAAGCCTTCTGTGAGTCGTGTCCAACGTGTCAAGTGTCCAAACCGTCGAATCACCAACCGTACGGATTGCTAGAAACCCTCGAAGTCCCAACGCGCCCCTAGCAGACAGTGGGAATTGACTTCGTTGGACCGCTCCCTGAGTCCAAAACCTTGCAAGGCGTGTTTGACATGGTACTAGTAGCCATTGACCACCTAACGTCTATGGTACATCTAGCCCCAACGAAGCAGACTTACCGCGCGAAAGACATTGCCGAGGTCATGTTCAATCTGGTGTACAAGCACCACGGTATGCCCTCTAATATTGTCAGTGACCGAGACACGCTATTCACTAGCACGTTCTGGCAGCGTTTTCACCAACTCACGGGCGTTGAACTGAGAATGTCTACATCGTTTCACCCCCAATCAGATGGAGCCACCGAACGTGCGAACCGCACCATAACGCAAATGCTTCGACAGGTCGTTTCACCCAACCAACGGGATTGGGCCATCAAGCTCCCCGCAATCGAATTTGCGATTAATTCAGCATGTTCCGAAACCACGAAGTACCCTCCGTTCGTTCTAAACTACGGTAGACTACCTCCACCGCTGATATGGAACACCAACTCAGAATTCCCTGGCGTACGAGTCTTCGCGCAGAAGATGAAGGACGCAATAATGGATGCCCACGACTCTATCATAGCAGCTCGCGTGAAGAGCACCACTAACGCTAACCGTCGTCGTACCGAGTCTCCCTTCGTCAAGGGAGATCTAGTGTACCTGTCGACTGAGAACTTATCGCTACCTAAGGGTCGTGCACGCAAGCTAGCACCCAAATATATTGGTCCGTACCGAATACTGGAGGACTACAAGAACAATGCGTTCTTACTGGACCTCCCTGCTCAGCTAAAACAACGTGGCCTCCACCCATCCTTCCACGCGCACCTCCTACGTCTCCACGTGCCGAATGATGATAGGCGATTCCCTGGGCGACAGCTCGACCAGGTGTCCGACATTGGACACCTGGAGGAATGGTCAGTGACCAAGGTCACTGACCACCAAGGCATCGGACCAGACGCTCTATTCGAGGTCGAATACTCCACCGGAGACAGGGTCTGGTTCCCTTACCACCAAGTCTCTCGCCTAGAGGCCCTATCCCAGTATCTTGAGGCCCTAGGCGTCCCCGGGATCGCACACCTGCCAAAGAAAATTAGCGCACCATCAGCAACTATCCCCGTTAGCACCATAGATCAATTTTCTGCGGCCCGGCAGTCTGTTTTCGGAATCGTTGACCGGATGGTCGACGATTTTGCCTCCGCCTCTCGCTTAAGCGGACTGCAAGATGCCTATTTAACAGGCCGACAGGACCTCCAGAGCCATACACCCCCTCACCATTATTCCTCCATGTCCTCCAACGCTCTCTCAGCATGCAACAATGACTAGGGATCCGCACGGGTGTACCCCCGGGTGTCGGCAGGTCAACCCGCACCCGCACCCCGAGGTAAACCCACACCCGCAGCAAGGGTACGGGTTGCGCAGTGGATAGCGAAGTAAGGACCCGGGGTACAACCCATCAAGGGTGTACCCGCGGGTCATAGATACTATATGGTAAATTTACGACACAGTGTACAATAGCTACTCAATGATAATATCATCCCACCCATTCTCGAGCTCCTCTTCATCACCTTCGACGTCAGGCAAAGAACTGACGTTGAGAACATCGTCGGTCTTGACCAGGTTAAGTTTGCTCCAAAAACTGAGGCACAGCAGTGCGCGTGTCGATTGTGCAGATAAGCGTGAGCGAACGTGTGAGAGCAAGAGCCGTCCTCGGCTGAATAGTCGTTCAACGTCGACTGATGTGGCTGTTGACGTTATTAGCTGTAGTATATGCGAGTTCAATTTAAAAAAAAACTCACCAGGAATGGTGAGGTAGTCCAATGCCATCCGCGATAGATGAGGGTAGGTGGTACGACGTTCGTGCCACCATGAAAGTGCATCACGAACATTTTCAATGTCAGAGGTGAGATAGCGCTCGAGCTCATCACGGAGATCAGTCGATTTTGGCGGAGCAAGGGCGGGCATGTCATCAAATATGTTTTTCATCTAGAATAGAATCAGTAGTCAGTAGTCGCAGTTAAAAAAAGACGTACCTTATGTGATTCCTCCTCTAAAGTCTCCATGTCCAAGTCGTTGTCTTGAAGGTTGGCATCCAAGGCTGAATAGAGAGTAAATCGGTCACGGACAAGCTCTTCGGCTGTGGTGACCCAGTCGTCCTCCCATCGAGCGTTTCTGAAGTATACGAGCTTGTGACGTGGGTGTAATACTATATATGTATGAATGTGAGCCGTCAGAACAGAGACAAAAAAGAACAAACCCATGGCAATGCGATAGACTTCGGATTGATCTGTAAGTTGATAGTACCGGTTAAGTGTTGCCTTTGCCAGCTGAACAGCTGAGCGGATTGAAGAGTGATACTGTCTGTTGCGGGAGTACGTAGTGAGCGTTTTGTCAATGAGATCCATGGCCGGAATCACGGTGGCTAGATTGGGTGTCGAGCGGGAGAAAAATAGTGTTGCGTCCTTTAGAATCTACATAGACCAAAATTAGTGAATGTGTCGTTCGGATGTATCCGGTACTTACCTTGAGAACACCCCTCAGCTGTTCGGCAATTGCCCACTCCTCATCATTCAGCTCAAACTTCCGCAGACCGAGATCTCGACGTTGAGTCACAATATCAACAGCCTCCCGATGCTCAATCGCATAATCCAACATATCGAATGTGGAGTTCCAGCGGGTCGAAACATCGCGTGGCATGAGAGTAATGGGCGCCTGCAAGTCTTCAAGAATCTTATGCCACGCTGGGAGGACTATAGTCGTCGAATGTATAACTTTGTATGCGAGTCTACGGAGCTGGAAGAGATATTAGACTTGAAGGTGCGTGTTGGTTTTTTTTGTTCTTACCTTCACAAGGGCTAACTTCACAGGAAGAATACTCTTTTCCAGCGTGAGTCGCTCATCAGGATCGAGCTCTTCAACTTCATCAACCCAACCGTCATCATTGTCCCTACCGTCATCATCCCCAACACCATATTCAGCGATCATCACTGCATCCTCCCCATCAATCCCCTCGCTCAATACCTCGAGCTCTGTTCTGTCATCACTATTCTCAGGCTTATCCAAGGCTTTGTGGGCCTCTTTCTTGGTTACATCAAACTCGCGAATGAGCGATTTTGCTACGAGGTTTACCGTATGAAGAAAACACCGTGTATGGCTTGCGGCCCCCCCAAATGCTGGTACCTCAGCCGCAAGGTTCTCAACCATGACATTGTTGTTGGAGGCGTTATCGCATGTCACACTCAAAATCTGGCCCGCACAATATCAATTTGTAAGTCATCATGTCTCTTTTGAAATTTACCTTGTCTGAAATGCCAAATTCCTCTAGCATCTTCGCAAACACATTTGCCAGCTCTTCGCCTGTGTGTGACTAACATAGTATTAGCCGCTGTGGATCTATCAAGGTAAGTTTCTCACCTTAGCTACTTCAATGATATCTAATGGTAGGCTTAGCGGTATGCCATTGTGCTCGAGGTGCACCGAGAACGCAACGAACGCTCGATGGTTTGGTGAACTCCAAGCATCCGTTGTAAAATTTATCTTGCCATCATATTCCTGGTGAGGTTTTTTTATGTGAATAATTCAAAGTGCATGATTTGAACTAACTTGTAACATTTTAGCAACTCGTTGACGAGTCCGAGCGAACACAAGTCGAACATCACGCGAAATTGTGGATGGCGAAGGTATGTAATACTCTGGCCTTCCAGTCTTCATCAACAACTGAAATCCTCGATCCTTGACTATCTCGAACGGACGCAGACTCTCTGATACCCAACGCACTATTTCTGCCCTGGAAGAAGACACTTTAGGTTTAGGTGTCAACGACAACATCAAGACCTCACCTTGTTTCTCCATGCGTGTGTTGATGGTGCGAGTAAGTTACTTTTCCCTTTCCCTTACGTTCGAAGGATGCCATGATTGACCCATTCTTTAGGATACCTCCGACGATTTTTGTTCGCACTTCATTCGCATCTTTGGCGCTGTCAGCAGCATTGAGCGTATCTTCCCCCCAACAAGATTTGACATGTTTGCGCATGTTCCCTGTCGATCGGGCATCCTTTTTGTCCAAGAACCGTCGGATTGTGGCCTTACACCCCTTTGCACGGCATTTGAATTCGTGTGCACGTCGACCACCAACTTCAGTGATGCGGGGTGTTGGGTCAAAGAATGCGTAAACAGGTGATACCCATTCTTTCATGAGCCTCTCTGTTGCTAATTAGTGGTGCTATATTTTTATAGCAGGAACATACTTCGCTCGTCCTCCGCACTCTCTGGACTTGAAGCCTCATTACCAGCCTCGCTTCCGCTTTTTTCGCTCTCATCGTCAATGATAATGGCATTGTCATACAATGCTTCTTCCTCTTCCTCGGTGCGAACAATGGCACGGCAAATTTTACGAGGCTCTGCCGCTGTTCCCACATCAGGTGGAGATGGAGAGGCCTCAGCGACTGGCCTATCTTTGGATGCACCGACAACCAGTCTATCTTTGGATGTATCGGTGGGAAGGTTTTGTTTTGCCTTCTTCGAGCTGTTGGAGACCGCACTTGCGCCCTTCGCATCAATCTTTCGCTTCCTTGACGGGCCAGTAGCTTCAAGTCTCTCTTCAAGTGCCGCTTTGGCCTTATCCGTCAGCTTCGTGACCCGTTTTGCAGCTGCGGTGAATATATTTGGTTGCATGGTTGGATGCGAGGTATGAGTCTGGGACAGGTTTGCTTAGGACGATGGGATGGGAGATTTTTTGACAGTTGTGGCTTCTTTAAGGTTTTGTTTTGGCATAGGTACTAGTACAGAGTTGTCAATTACGTAGCAATATATCGTGTTTGGATGGTCTAACCCGCGCATGGGTATGGGTAAGGGTACGGGTGCCGTGAAAGGTAACCCCCACCCATACCCCAGGTGTACCCTTACCCGCGACCCGTGCGGGTTACCCATACCCGTGCAGTTGCCTAACAATGACATGCTCGTTGACGCACCGTTCGACGGGATAGGGCCCGGCAACTATGCTGATGCTCCCAGACCAACTCGGTCTGGTCGAGGACATCCTGGACGTTATCATAGAGGGAGAGGAGGGCGCGTCCGCCCTCCCCAACAGCGCGAGCATGACTCTGACGCCCTCGGCGCGTTCACGCGTTTCTTCCGTGCTGAGGCACAGGCCAGTAAGCGCCCGTTCGGAGTTAATCTGGACCATCTCGCTGACCTTCGCCGCCATCCTCTAGAGGAATTGGCCACTAGAAAGGAGTCGCACGCCTTTGATGAGCTTGTGCGCGCCGAGCGCGCCCAACGCGCCTACGAGAGGTATTCCCCTCGTACTCGTAACCTCTCGTTGGACCACCGTCGTGGTCCTCGTGCTCGCTCGCCTCCTGAGGAACCCCCTCGTCGAGTACGTCGCGCGCATTCTCCACCTCGTCACCGCGTATCACGCGCTAGCTCCGTACCGAGCAACCGTTCTGCTCTCACCCCGGCTGCTCAGCTGATCGCTGACGTGACCAGCAACGCATCCATTATCCTCGCCCCAACTCCTGCCCCCAAGCCTCCTGCGGTCGACCCTGGACGCGACGTCGAGGACATAATCGCAGCTGCTGAGCAGCTCGACCTCGAGCAGGCTGGTCATATGCCTGGGGTCACTACCGAAGATGTCCTCGGTAGAATCATTCCTGTTTGCTCATTGTTAGTCAATGTGCTCATCCTAATACTTCTCATAGCTGCGTTCGCCTCCTTGGGATCTTCCCCGCGAACCTAAGGAACTCGCATCACCTGAAGAAAGGTCCTCTCGTTTAGAGGACCTGGAGGGCGTATGTAACACTCGTCAAAAGCCGTCGACGATATGTCGACGATGGCAACCAAATATTAGCTTTATCATTCTCTCTAGTTACTCATTTAGTTTCTTTCTCCTTTAGTCCCTGACTTTCTTACCCTTCAGTATATAAGCCATCGCGTATCTACTTGTAGGGTAGTTGATTTTCACCCCCCCTTGAATAACACTTAGTTAGGACAGTTACCCTGTTCGAACCTTAAGACGATTCAAACCTATCGACTCTCTAGTGTGAACGTTTCATAAACGCCACAGATTACTAAGACGCGCAAGAATAACCAGATACAAGTCAAGTCAATTCAAGAACGCCAACGTTACAGATAGCTATACGACGACCCTTTATACTATCTGTAAGTAGGAGCTTGTGATTATTCGTAACAGGCATGTGATAGATACTTGGTTTCAGATAACGAGGGACAGACCCGTCCAGGCCCTTGACCAAGTCCGAAGGCCCGATAGAGTCAAGTCCTGACGTGGGCGTCACATACCCCCCACCAGATGTCGTCCAGCGACATCTCATTTCTTCGGGATACGACCGAGTCCTTTCCCCTTGCCTTTGCCCTGAGCGCGCTCTTCCGCTCTGTCATCGTCCATCTCCTCGTCCTCGCCATCGACAGGAGGTGCAGGAAGGTCAGGAACCGGTGTAATAGGAGGGGGAGGAGGAATGGATGGAGTGATGGGGTTATTCAGGCCGGAGGGCCCAGCGAGGGCGTTGGTTAAGGAGGTGGAGGGTGCGAAAGGGCGCATCGCCTCATCATCCTCCCTTCGCCTCCGTTTGGCCTGGCGTTTGGCCACGCTTTTGTTGCGCCAAATGCGCTGCTTCTTGTTCCGCTCCAAGTTGTCCCACAGTGCGTGGTCCAGGAGCTCAGAGCGACGCGAGTCCAACCATTGGCCTCCAGCGTCTTCCCGAGGGTCACGAGGGGTGGGTGCTGCTCGTCAGGTGGCTTCCAGCCCAACGAGTTCAGCCAAGGTTGGGGGACGTCCGGTAATGCGGACTCCCTCGTCCCCTTCTTGCACAATGGCAACTTGCACGCCCGCCCCAGCATTCGAATTTAATGCAACGGCGAAGTCGTCATAGCCGATGGGTGTGATGATGGTGTTGGGGGCGGTCCCACTACGCAGGTCGGCATCGTACTGCAAGTACAGACGCAGCTGGTCAAGGGTGATAGCCAACGAGACGCCGGGGCGGTAACGATCCGCCATGATGAATACCCCGTTCTGGGCACGGAACAGGGGAGTTGGAAGCGGGTTAGAGGACATGGTTTTCGTTGATGAAGTGGCTGGTGAGGTAGAAGTCGATGGGGGAGAAGGGTTGTGGGGCCGGCTTATATGGTCAGGCCAGCCCAAGCCCATTGCGCCTAAAAACACATGTGAGTCAATGTTTGAGACATCGGTACTCACTGAGACCTCGTTGCCATCCGTTAGGCCGGAGATGTCATCGATGCCCAGGACGTCGAGGTAGTCACGGAGGGCGCCAAGGTGGTCAACCTGATCGAAGGGTAACCACGTGACGTCTCCCGCCTTCCATTGAACCTCGAACATTGCGTCAGCTCGGCTTCCCTTATGCGATAGAATCCGGTCGACGGCCCATTCTCATTCCTGAGTTTCAAACTCAGCGACCTGGTTGTCCAGGCGTCCTGGGAACCTTCGATCATCGTTCGGTACGTGCAACCTTAGGTAAGACACGTGGAACACGTTATGTATTCCCCTCTGCTTCAACCTGGCAGGTAGCTCAATACGATAGGAATTGTTCCTGAAGTCCTCGATTATTCGGTAAGGTCCGACGTACTTTGGTAGCAGCTTGCGTGCTAACCCCTTAGGAAAGTTTAAGTTCTTGGTGGATATGTACACCAAGTCCCCATGTGCAAACGGGCTTGGGCGCCGTTTCTTATTGGCATCCACCGTTTGCTTTACTCTTGCGCTAATGATGCTATCGTGAGCTTCCATAATGGTGCGCTTAATCTTTTGCAGGTAGGTTCTTACTCCCGGATACTCAGATTCCGATGGGTCGTCCCACACCATTGCCCTAGGTGTTCTTCCAGTGTTTGTCTCAAACGGTGAGTGTTTCGTTGATTCTGAGCTCGCGATATTGATAGCGAATTCAATCGCCGGCAGTCTAGGCACCCAGTCTCGCTGATTCGGGGCTATACACGCCCTCAACATTTGGACCACGGTCCTATTGGCGCGTTCAGTGGATCTGTCTGTCTCCGGGTGGTAAGCACTCGACATTTTCAGCTTGGCGCCGATTAACTTATTGAAATTGGTCCAGAATGCGCTTGTGAAAAGCACGTCCCTATCGCTGACTATGTACTTCGGTACGCCGTGGTGTTTATACACCTCGGTGAAGACTAACTCGGCCACTTCTTTAGCCGTGTAAGTGGTTCTACTAGGTACTAGATGAACCATGCCACTAAAGAGGTCGATAATGACAGTTATCGAATCGTATTCGCCGTCCCTGTCCTTTGACAAGGGTAGCGGCCCCAGGAAATCAATGCCCATTGCCTCCCAGGGTTGGGAGGGTACAGGTAAGGGTCTCAGCAGTCCATATGGCCGCTGGTTGCTGGACTTACTCGTTTGGCATGTCGCACAGGATTCGCAGAACGCGTGCACGTCTCGCACGATCGTTTTCCACCAGACACGGTCTCTTAAGTATGTGAGTGTCTTTTGTGCGCCCAGGTGGGCCAACAGAGTGTGCGCTTGACTGATTAGGTTCTCCTGCAGCCTTCTACCGTCGACCTTTACGTCCGGTATACACATCAGCGTCCTATCGTTCAGTCGAATATGGATGAGTCCTTCCGCAACCTCAAAGTTGCGGAATTGTTTAGGTGAGTTCATTACTTTCTGAAAGAATGGGTCTTTGTAATATTGACCTCTGATTTCCGCTAGAGTCTCATCCTCCAGTTCCCTTCGTGGCAGCTGCGCCATTGGGGTGAACCGTTCCTCGCCGTGGTCCGATTCTGGCTGCTGCGTCTGTGTCTGCTCTGCAGGGAGGTGAGCGTCACCTTCCTCCCCGCCCTTCTTTCGTTCACCAGGCCCGAGCAGAACGAAACGATCCCGCAGCCTCCTGGCAAACTCCTTGGACGTCTCAGGGCGTCCACTCTCCGCAGGGACCTCCACCCGTTGTCATGCATGGTATGTGATTCATACCATGTCAGATGTATATAGAGAGTGATAAGGAAGATATGAGAGACTGTCTAGCCCTCTGTCACTGAGTTACCTCTCTATTTTTCCTCTATTTCATTGTCTTGTATTTTATTTCTCAGACTTATTTTACCTTGTATTTTTATGAGCATGTGACCTTCTGTTTATTTCTCATTATTTATTTTTATTTGGCTTCTTTCAGCCACAGATTTGTTTGTCAAAGTTTTGTATCTCTTTGTTTATGTCTGACTGTTTACTTTTATTTGGCTTCTTTCAGCCACCAGATTTTATTTGTCATCACATCATGTGACTGGGAAATAATCTGGTTTGTAACATTATTAAAGCTGATTCAACATGTTTAGTCATGATTGGTCATGCTTTGTAACAACATTTAAACATGACTCAACATGTTCAGTCATGGTTGATCATGCTTTGAAAGTTCTTTGTAAGACACTGAACTTTGTTTGTAATGTACTTAGTAAGAAGGATGATTCAGCTCACCCAAAGGCTTGGTTTGTCAGCTTCTGCATGACCAATCCCTGAGAAGAGTCAGCACCTTTCTGTCATGCTTTGTAATTTCTTTGTAAGATTACACAGTATTTATAATGTATATTAGTAAAAGCTGATTCATCACCTGGTTTGTAAGCCACATTCTTACCAATCCATCTGACAGAATCATGCTTAGTAAGGGGATTCCAAAAGGTATAAAAGGACCCCATTTTCTCCCATGAAATATAACTTCCCATTTTTCATTCTTCTCTCAAACCGTGTGAGAGTACGTAAGAATAAAAGTGCAGGCAACGTGCCTTGAAGTAAGACTAAGACACATCATTATTCTATTCTAAAGTTATATACTACCTTACAGGGGTTGACTATATAACTTTCGTTATCGTTATTCTACTCTAGGTTATATACTACCTTACAGGGGTTGACTATATAACCATTGAACAGCTCTCATTCTAAGCTTTACGTGTATACATAAGACTCTCTCTTTCAACGGAAAGTGAGACACATATCTAAGGACGACAAAGTTGAAACAGACTTTCATAGGTTGAAACACGACCTACTAGGCTGAAACAAACCTAACGAATTTATCCAGAACACAGAACATTCCACAACACTTCGTATCAGACTACACAAGAAGAGGACAACAAACTAAATCCTCCCAAGAACTCACCACGTTACCTCCCACGAAGTAGAAAAGTCGGAGACCGTGGACTTAAGGACTGGCAAGAAGTCTTCCCTGTGTATAATTGTGTTGTCATTATACACAACTTTTATATAAGACCCTTAAGTAACAAGACACCGTCGTGCCCTTCGCTCACGTAGTGGCCGTGGGGCGGTAGACTCGCACGGTACTGAAGGTGCAGAGGTACCCTGTGCTGGTTCGGTAGATTCGCACAATACTGATTGGTCAGGTGCGTCCGGTGCTGTCCCTGTAGATTCGCACAATACTGATTGTTGCCTGACCCGGCGACCTTTAGGCAGCCAGGCTGGCACCACCACCGGTTTTGCAGCAACCCGTGAGCTACGCCTCAAAGAAGGCTCCATTCTCGGTTCGCCCGCCACCATGGGTATCGACGCTAGGCGTGTCGTGCCCCCGTCACCCTCCTGGTCCCCATCATGTTCTGTATACTCGCTGGGCGCGGCTCTGGGTCCATCAAAGGAGTACATACGTGATAGGGCGTCGGGCAGGAGGTTTTCCTCACCCGGTATGTACTTAACGTCGAAGTCAAATTCACCTATCTTCTCAAGCCATCGCGCTTGCCGTCCACTAACGTTCTTCTGATTCAACAGATGAATCAAACCCTTATGGTCTGTCAGCCAAGTGAACTTGGCTCCCTGCAGTATGTCCCTATGCCTCAGCATGGTCTCTACTCCGGCTAACATTTCTTGCTCGTGCACAGCGTAGTTGCGCTGTGCGGGATTCAGCTTCGTGGAAAAGAACGCTGCAACCTTTGCGTGTTTCCAGTCCTCCCCTTGGCACACAACCCTGCCTATACCTCCCAGGCTAGCGTCTGTCATGACGTAGATGGGAGGCGCGCTCTTGGCATAGTCCAGCGGAACACGGCAGTGTGGCGCACATGCGGCCACATACAGCTTGACTTCCTCAAATGCGCGCTGTTGCGCGAAGTCCCACCGAAAAGGTACTGTATCTCCCGTTACTTCAGACAAGACTCCCAACGGGATCCTGACCTTATAAATGTCGTCCGCTAGGTACCCCACGGAGCCGATGAATCCTCGGCACTGGTCCCGGTTTGTGGGGGTCTTCCAGTTGAGGACTCGGTTGACCTTCTCCGGGTCCATACAGATCCCATCGCTGTCGACCACCCGGCCAAGGATCTTCACCTCGTCACACAGGAACTTCAGTTTCTTTTCACTAAGGTAAAGTTTCTCACGTTCCAATATGTTCAAAACGATCTTAATGTGGTCTATGTGATCAGACAGCGTGTCAGAGTAGAGTATTATATCATCCAGGTAAACGTCCATCCATTTGCCGATGTACGCCCCAAACAACTGATTCATTACAGCCTGATACGTAGCCGGCGCGTTGCAGTCGCCTTGCTGCAACACCTGGCTCACCATGTTGCCGTCCGGCGTCGTCATCGCCGTCCTAGGTACGTGTTCCGGTATCACGCGGATCTGTTCGTACGCATCCTGACCATCCATTAGGGACCGATAAGGTTTACGCGCGACCCGGCGCAAGATTCCCTCCATATCCGGCAATGGTGACGTCAGTTTGTGAGTGTTTTTATTTCTCTCTCTTAGATCGACGACCGTCCTCAAACGATCTGACCCTGGCTTTCGTATGAATAGCATGGGCACCGTGTTCCCGGCACTGGTTACCTGCCATCGTCCACTGGCTAGGTAGGATTGCCGTTTCTCTGCCCACTGTGGCCTCAGCGGCTCCGGGCACCTGGAAGGTCGCCACAGGTAGATCTTATTCTCGTCTATTAACGGGATAGTGTGGTTGATAGACCTCAATGGAGGTAAGCCTGTTTCGCTTGCCTTTGCGCACAATGGTTTTGCTAACTGTCGCAAATATTCGCGCATTTTCTCTAGGTCCTCTGCCTCCACGGTGGCCGCACACGATTCCAACGTAGTCACCTCAATGCCCTTCATAGGCAACGGTGATGCGCTCCCTATGGTCACTCGTGGTGGGTTTAACCCCACCATGACCTTGTGCTGAAACAGGAACGGGGTTCCTAGTACCAGATCGTAATTCTGTAAGTTAATTACGTCAAAGTAGCGTTGTTCGCTAATGTTCTGATACCTCATGTTCACTCTCGTGCCGTAGTTGACCTTAGACCGGGATCCCTGGACCGCAAGCTGCACCACCAACGGCTTGGTAAGTTCTACCTTTGGTACTTTCAATTGTTCTGCCAGAGTCACTGACATGAAATCTGATAGGGACCCAGAATCAATTAGCGCACGAGCCGGTCGTCCGTTGATGTTGACGACGACGACGACCGGCTTTGGAATCATTCGCTTGAAGTCTTTGGTCACTGCAGCCCCTCGCTGTAACGCCGGGTAAGTCCCAGCTGGTATTTGCTGTCCATTTAGCTCTAACACAAATAGGTACGACTCATTGTATAGGAACTTGGCGTCCGGGGTGAGAGTGTATATCCTCCTTGCCACATCGTCCAGCTGACATTCATTTTCGGTCAGCGGCCCCTGGTCCAACAACCGGAGCATGTTGAGCTCTTGAGAGTTCTGCAGTAGGCTATCACAAAGTTCATCGTGAGCCTCCCTTAACCTCTTATTGTACCAGGACGCTAACACGAACTTAGGATTTAACAAGAGGCGCAGCGGCACCTCTACCACGAACGATCGGACATAGTCCTTTATCCGGTACGTCCCGTCTCTCATTCTAACGCACTCGAATCGTTGGGGGTGCAGCGCGTTGCGCATGGGGTCGTTATCGTAACAGCCCCATCGTACCAATAGCTGCTCTACCCGAGCAGCTAACGGCGTCTCCATGGGCATTTTTGTGCCCAGTTCCTTCCGCCTCCATTTTCTCACTTTCTGGGGGTCTAGTCCCCGGAGCTCGCTAACCTTTTGTGAATACCATTCGGCCAGATTGAACTTCGGGTTCAGTAAATGGGAGGTGAGTACAGTCACTTCATTCTCCCTCCTATCCTCTCTATCCATGATGACGTGCTCCCGTTCAGACACGCTGTAAACGAAGAACCTCTCTGAGCTGATGGGCAGCCATGGCTCTCAATCCCAGAGGTAGAAACCCCCGTCCAGCACGTACTTGGCTCGCATGGCCAAAGGTTCGCCCATGGCGTCGATCTTTGTGCCTCTGGAGGCCCAATCTTCCCTCCCAGCGGGTCCATCATGCAAAATGGTGGGCTGGTGTCCGTGAGGTAAAGGTATTGCCGGGTCGTCCGAGTTGCTGACCCAGTCTACCTCGTCCCCGTCGTCGAAGTCGTCGCGCCAGACGCTCATCGCGGCGCACGACACATCCATAGCCCCATTGGAGGTCATGTTCTCGTTCTGGTGGGTCATTCGGTCCGCCTCGCTAAGGTCCACCTCTATGCTGAAGTTTTGTACTCCAGGGGGTGCCGTTCCAGCCCCAACTCTTTTGACAGTGGTCCTGTCCGGGCAATTCCTGGATATGTGCCCAGGCTGGTGACACACGTAGCAGAGTCCTTCTGCCGCGTGTCTCTCCTTCTCAGCCTGACTCAAACGATCAGGCTTTCTAGCAAGGTGTGAGTTCTTTCCTTGTCCATTATCCCTCCTCTGACTTTTATCCTGTCTGTTTTCAACAGCTGCAGCACGATTTCTGTCGTCGTGCTGTCTCCGTGGACCACCCTCGCCCCTTCGAGGCTACCCTGTCACTATATTGCATTACCATAGGATAGTTACAAGGAGGCTACCCTGTCACTATATTGCATTACCGTAGGATAGTTACAAGACACCCATAATGCATTTTCGATGATAGATCATGTAATGCATTGTGTAGTAAAATGAATCCTAATACATTTGGCTTCTTGCTGCCGGCAGTTTCAAATAGCCTCGTTGCCAAATACTATATAGCTGGCTTCTCTAGGCTTATTATTGATGTTTTCGTCCCACCATGTCCCTATGCCTTTGTACTACGTGCCAGCAGAATTGGTCCCCTCAGCTACTCACATACTGGCCCGCCATCCCGCACAGGACATATACCCTTGCTCAGCTTCTCCTTGCTAGGGCCTGTGACTCATGTGACTTGGACGATTTCAAGATAAGTAGAAGCCGTTGGCAACCCGCGTCGTCGAGACTCGAGAATCTAATTGATCATTACAACTCTGCAGACCACTCCCAGTCTCCAACTCGACCATTGGCAAAAATCCTCGCAGAAAAATGTTCCCAGGAGATAACCCCTCGAGCGCCCAGGGTGGATCACATGTGTTCACCCAGTTGTGTGTTGCATAATGAGGAGATGCGTGAGATCAATAAAGGTGCGGTGTCGAGTTTGCTCAAATGAATATATCGTTCACGCCCCACTTTCATTCATTAGTACCATCCAAACCAGTGATAGAGCCAGACAGTGATTTCGGGTCAGCACCATTGACCAGGCAATCTTCGCTGTTCTGGAGTCGCACGACCTCAATGTCATCTGTTGGACCCATGGGCACGAAGCGTGCGCCAGACTGCTTAGAACGCAAAGTCTCACCATGTGTACCAGTCATGTAAGTCATAAATTCTCTTCCATCCGATTAATGTATTATATCACGATAGAACTTTCTGCGACACTTCTTTCAATGTCATTGTGTATGCTATTCCTACTATTACTCTGGCTCTTTAGACTCGTGTGATGTTCATATTGTCAATAATAATCTTGTTTACCATCGAGCGAGACTCATACATCAGACACAATAGCATGTCTTCGAGAGCAGCTTGCAGACGGTATAAAAGCCTGATATTCTTCAAGTCTGGTAAGCCAAAAAATCACAAGCTAGTCTGGGAGATGTCGAAAGGTACTCGAATGAACGGACACACTGGGGTGGGATAGATATAAAGCGACTGGTGACTATCAAGTGAAATTGAAGGGATATCTTGACTGCCGACCAAAAAACATGCTATCGTAGGATATGTACAGATATAATAGACCTGAAACAAGTGCTAACCGCACTTCTGTTTTCTACGAGCCGTAAGTCTTTATTTGACAACTATAACATTGCAAGAAAACTTACTTGTTGACGTGTTGATTGGTGAGCTTGGCCTTGCGCTTTGTAGATGAGAGAGTGATTCCGTCATTTTCTTTGCCCTCCTGAGCTCCCGTCACAGCACAGACACGCGCCTTTGATGACCCAATAGCATTGAGTGCCTGTTCACGTGTTGATGGGACGTGACGACGCGCCGTACGGCGAGGACCGCTTGGTTGCTCCGAGTCAGTAGTCAATGGAATGAGATGAACAGACGTGTTTGATGGAGTTCCAGCGGTAACTTCAGCTGGTATGCTTGGAAGTCGTGGCAATAGCATCTGGAGAGCTGTGGATTGTGGTAAGGGGGTAGTTGCTCTCGTACCTGGAACCGTAGATGGATCAGGTAACTGATGATGGAGCGCTGCAGAAGGTGGCAATGGAGGCGGAACAGTGAACTCGAGTGCTCCATTGTTTGGGAGGTTTAGATCTTGAAAAAACTGTGCGAGCTGGTAGTAGTCAAGGTCTTGTACAGGTACGGGAGCAGATGCAACGGTAGTAGGGTATTCGAACAATGGATGATTAAGCGGGGAGGGGGCACCATCTTGATCAGTGAAGTTTGACAGCGTGGTAATCATATTGGTTATGTCCATGCCAAGAACTGAAGGGTCTAACTCCTGAAATTGAAGGAGCGCATCAGACTCATTGTAAAGGTGATCCACGTTCAAGTTGAACCATTCCGAGGTATCCAAGTCAACACCTTGCAGGCCCACTGAGAAGTCCGGAACAGGCGTGAACTAAATGCATTACATGAAATGCATTGGACGGAATGCATTACCGGTAATGCATTATAAATGGTGATCTCATCCGTGAGCAAATACACTTAATGCATTTCATGAAATTTGTACTGACCTCCTGGGGTATATTATAAAGGCCAATGGTAGCATCTTGTCTGTCTTCATCATCACAAACATTCCCG